>NC_057798.1:509938590-510142809 GCF_018294505.1 Triticum aestivum | reverse complement strand
ATTTGATTAGTTTAGACATGCTTTGTGTGAATGCCACCTGTTTAGTGTCTAATTACCATATATGTGAATTATGCATTGCCATCTTGTTGCAAGACATTATATATGTGAATTATGCAATGCTATCTTGTTGCAAAGGCATTATATATGTGAATTATGCAATGCCATGTTGTTTAGCCAATCATCATGTATGTGAATTATATCATGCTATCATTTTTTTTGTATTACGTGTTCCATTTGTCGACAATGTTTGTATATTCAACTACTCTTCCTGTGCATCAGCCATTCGAAGCGGTGATGGAAGTATCTAGAGTGAAAACAAGGTATTCAGAGCAGACAATGCTAGCTACCTGCTGAAGCAGACATCTTGCTGGTTATAGATAGCTCCTCAGAGGAGGATTCAGACACACATGACCAGTCCTATTTCCCCCCTAAGGTCTATGCTCAAACTTGGCAGCGTTATATTACTCATGTCATGCAAGTTATCTTGCATTTCTTAGTTTTTACATCATATATGTGATTGCCATCTGCTTACTTTCTTATTATATAAATCATATATTTGAATTATATCATGCCATCATATTTACATACATAGCATCTATCTGAATTTTGGCATGCGAACCCATTTGATAAATACATCATATAGTTATATCATCTCATCCTCTTTAGTGTTTATAGTCATCATATTTTGAATTATGTCATTCTATCCGTGAATTATGTCATGCTATCATGTTTCCATAGGCGGCATGTATGTGAATTATGGCATGCCAACCTATCTAATAAGTACATTGTATAGTTATATCATCTCATTCTGTTTACATAGTCATCATATTTTGAACTATGTGTTTCCATCCTTTTTAGTTAGCCATCATATATGTGAAATTGTGTCATGCTATCCTGTTTAATTAGCCATCATATATGTGAAAATTGTGTCATGCTATCATGTTTGGTTAGACAACATAAATATGAATTATTTCATGCCCTCTTTTATTCCCCACTATCCATTGCACCTATCTATCATACAATGTCTGTACATTCAATTAGTTTTCTTGTTTATCAGCCATTTGAATTGGAGAGGGTGATTGCAGTATCTAAAGGAATAACAACACGGTCTTCCGAAAAGATAGTGCTATCAGTCGATGCAGATAGAACCACAGTTTTACTTGCCAAAGAACCAACCCCGCCAT
Source organism: Triticum aestivum (assembly GCF_018294505.1). Classification (NCBI taxonomy): domain Eukaryota; kingdom Viridiplantae; phylum Streptophyta; class Magnoliopsida; order Poales; family Poaceae; genus Triticum; species Triticum aestivum. The sequence goes on along the minus strand of NC_057798.1, from coordinate 510,141,625 downwards.
ACATAACCCAGACTCTCGCAGATTGTACCCCCTACACAGTTGGAGAGAGAACCAGCTACACCCCTTCTAACCCCAATACCAGCAGATAGTAACCCAGTTCCAGTTGACACGGCACTGTCTCCACAACAGAGCACCCAAACATGAGCCACTAGTAAGGGAACTAGAGTGCCCAAAGCACGAGGACCACCACTCTGAATCCCAACTCAACACTTAAAGCAGAAGAAGAAATGGTCTCAGGTCAGGTTCTATAGCTATGGTTCATCCTCTTGCTCTTGCATCACTGTATTAACTCATACCAACTATTTTCAAATTTGAAGGATGGAATTGAAACTCCAATGGCACAAAAGGTATATTTTAAACTTGTTTCTTTAACTGGTTTGCTGTTGTAACTTGCTCTATGTTGATTTCAGTTTCAATTGAATAAATAGTTATGTTCTCATGCCATGCACATTACAAGTGTTGTTATTGCTCTGTAGTTTCCCACACTTATATTCTGTCTATTCTGCTTTGTCTTAAACATATATTATTTGAACTGTGTCTCTATCTTGATTTGGCAACAAAAACTATAATCATATAGACCATACAGTGACCATGGTACATAGATATATGTTTGTTTCATGTTGTTATCCTGCCACTTTACTACTGAATTGATTTACCAAAATTAGTTTCATATACAACATGGTAAACCTATGATGTGTCTTCTTGTTTCTTTTTTACAATGCGGACAAAATATTGGAGAAGACTACCCCGCTATGCAATGGTAAAGGAAGTAATGCAGATTAGGTTCAAGATAGCAAGACATCCCTGTTGGTCTCTAGGAAAGCTGATAAAAAATATCTTGACGACAGTGAGACAACCCAAAAGTCCTATCTTGATGTAGTGTTCGAGTTACTAGCCACTACCGCTGGCACAAGCTCTTCGAACTCGCTGCCTGAATCACTTTGGCTTCTTCAGTCTCAGCTACAAGCTGAAAAGCATCAGTCAGCTGTGTTGTGGCAAGAAGCCAAAGGACTAAGGAAGTCCCTGCAGAATTCAGATGCATACTTTCTGGTGCAACAGCAAGCACTGGAGGATTTAAGAGCCAAACAAGAGAAACGTAATTAGCTTGCTAAGCATCTTGCCAACATTATGGGTACCCAGGATATTGTTCCTTGAGCTCTTCTGAAGTGGTTTCAGTTCTGGACTTGTTTTGCTATGGAGTGTGTTTGCACTGGTCACCAACTTTGACAACCAGTGTATGTGATATGCTGCTTTGTTCCCTATATTTGCAGTGGTGGCGAACTTTGATGCCCAGTGGATGTAATATGTGTAATCATTGGTACGCTTCGGTGCTATACAAACAGTTTTTAATCCCTTTCCGCGACGGCATTTGGAACCGTCGCCAAGTGAGTGTGGGCGATAGGGGGGTCCTTCCCACACGACCCAAAAATCATCGGGGATAGGCCCTCCTGGGATACCAAATGACTTCATGTGCGATCGGGTGACCCATGGAAACCCAATCATTTCTGTAGGTATGTACATCCCACACGGTGAATCCCAGAAAACATTTTCGTAGGTATGTACATCCCACACGGTGAATCCCAGGAAAACATTTCCGTAGGTACGTATATCACACACAGTCAATCCAAGGAATAAGTTTCCATTCTTATGTACATCCCACACAGTCAATCCAGGGAAAACTTTTCTGTTCGTATGTACATCCCACACAGGTTTATGTATAGGCTCATGTGTGATACGTGTAACTATCACACACACTCTGCCTGGGTTAACCATTTTCTTTTATCAACTACATCACACAAGATTTGATGAAGAAAACTGTGTGGCATTGGGCTATCCATCACAAGCGCTTTTACTTCTAGAACCATTTATAAAGTTCCATGACCCATTTCACAGATTTATTAGTTTACAATTAATAATTCCAGTATTACGGAAATTCACATTTCATATCGAACAGCTGTTTGCCAATTTCATATCAGGCACATAGATAAATTTTAACATCACAGTACGTTAGCTACCGGAAAACAACAGAGTACATCATATAGATAGTTCAACTTCATAAGAACAATATATTCATTTCCATAATCAAGATCATCCAGGCTCGCCTTATCCACCTCTGCTTTCAGCTCAATAAGAACATGTTTTGCACTAGCGAACTGGGAAAGTGCCTCCTCCTTCGCCAACACCATCTTAGCAAAGTCTGATTTAAAAAATCTGAGCTCATTCTCCACCTTCCTCTTTTTATCCTGCATCTTCAAATATTCTTCACCATTGACAACACTATCTCTAAGCCTAAGTCTATTCTCTTCCTGATACATGCTCCAAAGCTTTGCTAGGCACATCTTCAAAGACTATGGCCACTCTTGATCAACCCACTCCAAGTAAGAACACTTCAGTTCATCCTATAATATTTAAAACTAGATCAGTAACAATTGTAGGGAAAATGGGTTTATAGCAACACAGAAAATCACCAATACTTATTTTGAAAAACTGAAGAAACAGGTTAATTATGACATATGTTCTCAAAAAGAGCAATGTGCAAATGAATTAATTGCTACTGACTCAACAACCAAATTCTAAAACATCATAAGCTATAATTAACTACAACAATGCTACAAGTTATTACTCATGTACTATAAATAACAAATTGAATATTTTAAGAGGAAGGTAAATATAACTGCAACAGCATAGCAACAGTGTTTGGATGACAGCAAATTGATACTAACAGGTGTGTACATGCACAAATTTAGTAGCATAGAACTAATAGCGCTAAGGCGTCCACTATGTATGCTAAAACCGGTGTAAAGACAACTGTTGCTACATCTCGCACCGGTGCCCTACACTGGCGAGCCGATGCAGAGGAAAAAAAATCAGGGACCCAAACTCCAGAGAACCTTGTTGTTTCGAGGACCAGCTCCTTCGTGCCATAAAGATTTAGTATTTTACTGCTTGGCTACTCGGATGTGTGGACAAGTTGGGTCCACAAACTACGGAAGCGATGCCAAATAGTTTTCTAATGGCACCGATTATGAGATGGCAACATTTTTAGATACTAGGTACAAACTGTGACACTGTCTTAGGATGCGTTTGGTTGAAGGTGTGGTATGAATGGTTTGGGACAGTGACAGTGTCTGAATCACATATAACAAATGATTTGTAACAATGAAAGAGGGTCTAACCTTCTCTGCACATGCCATAAACTTCCTTCCACTGTCCACAGATTCAAAAGCAACTAGCTTCACACATGGAGATTGATGGTGACAACGAGCAGACAGATCTTCAGCCACCCCGGTCCATTTGTTGCCACTGATGGTCCTAGCACTACAAGAAATCTGTTAATACATGACGGATCTTGTCCGTCACGCATCAGTGCAAAACTGTCATGGGTGCACATCCTTGACGGATTTGTAATCCGTCATGTATATCGCGTCATAATTTGATATCGTACCTTCCATGACGGTTCTTGGCCGTCATGGATATGCCCCAGGCCCGCCCAAGCCCAAACCTCTATGACAGAACAATCCGTCATAGACTAATGCCACGTAGAATTTTCAGTTGACCAAACTGAATGACGTGGCTACCTACGTGGATACTATTTTCGGTCACTAAATTTGGTTGAGCCCATTTCTTCTCGCCCAACTTTGACCCAATACGTTTTTAGCATAATGTGTTTCACAAATCCTAATGCTAATTTTGGCACAACAAAAAGTATTTGCAAAGTGTCAAACATTAGGTTTATTCGATATGCTGCCAGCCATATTTATGTATCTACAACATAGCAGTTTACAAAATTCTTTATGAAATGATAACTTACAACATAGATTGACAAAAATATATTACACAACAGGGTTAAGAACCAGTACAATCCATTTTACATGAACATAACATATAAACTATTGAGGTTGTCATTCATGCTCTCGCGGTCGACGCTCTTGATGGAAACTTATATGTCGTGGCTGATTGTGATGTGCAGCACCAAGTAGCCCGCGATCTGATCGTACCTAGCATATTTACAAGAATATTAGACATTTGTAGATATGCATAGATAGTAGAAATAAGAGAATTGCAACAAATATAAAAATGAATTACATGTTGTCCAAATTCTTAAATCGTATAGTGCCTACAAATGAGAATAACATTGTATCTACTATATACAAAACAAGAGTAAACATGAGGTTGCTTAAAATTAATCCAGAGAGAAGTGTGTAAAATGAAAGTCAAATGACTAACAAACACGCATCACAAAACTCAAGTACTATAGCAGTATTGTAGTAAATAAAAATAATACTTGCCTGCAAGTGATTTTCAAATGGCATCGAAAATATCAACGAAGAATATGATACAGTTTCCTTGAGCGATATGCCACATTAAGCCATGTACTTGTTATTAGATGAAAAACACAAATGAAAAAAAAGTCTTTCTGAGTTTTTCGTCGTATCTTCGCTCTAGACAGGAGTGCTCAAAAATTGTAATGTAGTGGACTATGAAACGTGAAAAATACTTGATAAACAGTGAAACAAAAGATAGGAAAGTGCAGCTTGAAATGATCATGCGTCATTTATATATTCATTCAGGATAGATAGAAAAGCACTTTTCTATCATAAACCCATTGGTTCAATTATCCATGTTAATTCTGTGCATAACAATTCTATATGCTGCCCACTTGACCAACATACTACTATTATTTATAACAGGAAACAGTAATGAAATGTAATGTACCAGTATATATTTATACAATGTGATGGCAGTAGGAACAAGGCTTGCCCATGTGTAGCAAACCTCATCAGCTTGAACAAGAATTACAAATTTAGCCTATACATGGCTTAAAAATTACTTCACGATTATTAAGGTACAAGCCGAATCAGAACACATAAACAGCGGGTAATGGCCAATCTAGTAGTGTATCAAAGCAATGCAAAGTTGTTAAGGTAGAAGCCAAAGTCTGAAGTTGCTTTTTTTTGTTGGTTCATCTTGTACAGATTGCATTTTAGATATGCTCAATCTAGGGGAACCCAAAAGGTATCACCATGAAACAAAAAGCACTGTTTAACTATAAAATCCACACTTATGGTTGTAGAGGAGGAACAACAAGCGTAAGTACTTGCATCTGATTCAGAAGATAAAAGAGAGTAACAAAAATTAAACTGACCATTAACAGCAAATCAAGGAAAGGAGAAGGTGCATGATAACTAGGTGAGGAGCCCAGACTAACTAGTCCTCTACACTGAATTTGGTGTAAGGTGCATATATTGATACTACAGAGCCTTATTTCAAATATCTGCTATAACCTCACTGTGATGTTATAATTCAGAATTTATGAAACATTTAACAAACCTTCTCAAAAGGCTAGATTCTAATGAAGTCGACTTTCCAAGAGCTGTTATTGAATACAATATGAAATTAGGAAGCAGATCATGCACAAAGCTTGTTGCGCAATACAAAAACAGTAAACTTTACCAAGATGAGATACACCTGAATGCTGATCTTAGGAAATAAAGCATCCACTCAGCTTGTTATGCAAAAAGCACCTAAGAAACAACATGCAGGCTATCAGATTAACAAGTTTCCCTCACTGTCCAGCAAACAATATAAACAACTGGAGGTGCAGCAACTCCTACAGGAAGAAAATAGAATTCCTACCTACAAAATTATTTATTTCTTCAGGCCCATACTAGTAATCTACATGTAACAGTGTACAGGTTCAATCACGGGATCTGAGCAGAGGAGGGAGGCAGAGGTACAGTGCTCACCGAAGAGATCTGTAGGCGATGCAACGGTCGCATCGCAGGTCGGCGTTCGTCATCTCGCGCCAGAGGGGGTCGCGGCAGGATGCACGGCCGTGCGGGAGACGCGGCAGAGGAGGTCGGGGTCGCCGTCGTCCAGCCCAACATGCGCGAGCGGACCAAGCTAGGGGCGCCCGCCATCCAAGAGGCGGAGAGGGCGTGAGGGGGCGCTGTGTGCGACAGAGAGGAGCCGCCGGAGATACGCCGTCGATGTAGGTGACACCGCAACCGAAAACCTAGCCATGGGCTAGGGGTCGCGGGCGAGCGTCGGAAACCGGGAGCGGCGGATCCAACCGACCTGGAGGACGGAGGGGTCCGAGACCAGGTTGTGAGTGTGTTGCACGGTGGCCGACGTCGCCGGAATCGGCGTGCGTTGGTCGCGGTACGAGGGTTCGCACGAGAGAGATAAATGGGTTGCGGGAGGAATGGCTGGGTTGGGGAGCGGCGGATCTGGCACCTGCGGAGCCGCGGAGCTGCGAGCTGAGGTGAGGGGGAGGCCCAGCGGCGAGGTGTGGGAGGATAGAGGCGAGGATGTGGTGGGTGGTGGGTGGTGGCGATGGGGAATCGGGAGGAGGAAGATAGGAGCGGCGCACAGGAGGAGGGTCTTAGGGTTACCTCCTTTTGTACTGGGAACGGTTAGACGGGCTTTAGCGGGCTTGCGCCGGTTTACCAGACCGTCCATGACGATTTTTGAAAAGGTCATCAGAAATCCGTCATGGATTAACACATTTCTTGTAGTGTATGGAACTACAAGACGAAGAAATGACTCAAATTGACCGTCGGGTAAAAATCTGTCATTCAAAGTCATAGCCCGAGAGAGAGAAGAGAGGCATACCCGGGTGGTTAAGGAGTCGTCGGAGGAGGAGGGACCACTGGAGAGGTCTTTGAAGAAGACCATGGCTACCCCGGCGGTAGGATGCGAGATGTCAAGAGCGAGGAAGCAAGCGAGGAAGAGGCTATAGCTTCGGAAGGAAGGAAGGTGAAAACAGGGGAAATGTGACTTGTGGTCGGGGAGAAAAGGGGATGGGGAGGGGGGAGGGTAGATATTTCGGCGGTAGGCCAAAAATTTAGAAATGTGGAGGGAACTTTGCGCGCGGTGCTGCGAGACACCATTCACTCTGAATGATAGTGTGCATCGCAAACGATTCTTCTGCTTAACACGCATGGGATGAGTTTGATAATTGAAATTTTGGTGGAAATTTCCCCGCGTACGTCATTGCATAATTTAACATCGCTTGTTAATTTGGGCACACAAAAGAGCGTACAACACACAGACCAGACTTACTGAATCGAGCAATTTTAGTAATTAAACAGAGACAGTTCACCAAACATTGCTCTAACAAAAGACCAGCATTAAAATCAAAGCCTAAGTGTCGGGGATATAACTATTAGGTATGACCCGCCCAGGAGGGGCCGGGTTATACCTATGGCGATTCAAGATATGAAGTGTAAGATGACTCTTGAAGATGGTGGTTCAGTTAAGGGCCCAAAGCCTAAAGGCGACTTAAGGCCCGTAGAGATAAACGGCCATGTGTATGTAACTTCTATTGTAAGGCAAGAATAGAGAGAGATACCGAGTCGGACACTGTTTATGAGCCGGCCGTGACTATGTGAGCCGCTGGGCGTCGACCTCTATATATAAAGGGACGACCCGGCGGCGGTTCAGGGCAGGTAACATCAGATCGAGAACTAGGTCAAGCGGATTCGCTCCCTGGTAATCATGACATAAGCAATCCCACTCAAAACTGCATCATAGGCTTTTACCTTCACCGTAAGGGGCCGAACCAGTATAAACCCCGTGTCCTTTGTCCCAATTAACCCCTTTAAGCATCCTAGTTGCGATGGCTCCATGACTAAGTCCTTTCACTAGGACATCTGACGTGATAATTCCACATCAGTCGGCTCCCACCGTGGGGCCAGCGCACGGTGGATTTGAGTTCTTGAAGGGCAGCTTCGAAGGGCTCAAGGGATACGTTGTGGGCCGGATGACCAAGAGTCATCGCAGCAAGCTCTAAATCAACGATGCGGGCTGGGTCCCCGTCGCCGGCTCAATAGAGTAAGGGTACCGGGTAGCCTTCGTCGGAATCCACATCTTCATCGGCAAGATCGGCGAGCCGGGCCCTGAGACTGACATCTGCACCGACATCATCGAGACGGCTCAGCGTGCGAGACCCACCCGGTCTCAGCCTGCCGTGAAGCGTGCCTTCATGGTATGCATCCATGGAGGGGAACTCTCTGAAGGATCTATGTTTGGCAGTGAGACGGCCATCTACTCTGATCGTGAGTCGTCCATGGGTGAGACAGATTCATTGTATCAATTGCAAGATGGCGGGCTTGGGGGATGTTCTGATGGCAGCAGTATTCCGGACCCCTTTGAGCCGCCGAGCAGAGTTGGGATCTTCATGGCTGGCATGCAACCCATTCAAAAATCTATGGCTGCGGCAGCGATCACCTCGGGGTCAGCGGCAGCCGGGGCAGGAGGCCCTACACACCCACCGGCTCAGGTTTTGATGGATCTCATGGATAAAATTATAGATCTATTAACCGTTGTGGTCAGCCCAGCGGATCAAGCTCAACATGATGCGGAAGTGGCACAGTTAAAGCAGGATATGGTGCAGGCTAAGGAAGACCTAGCAGCGGAAGACGTTAGGATGACCGCAGAGCGGGCGACTCTGGATGCTCAAGCTCAGCGGATTCAGTCGCAGGCTTTCCAGTTCATGATGGATCAGAACGCATCAAACGAGGTCATGAGGAGAAGGTACCAAAAGACTCAATTCCATCTGCCTCCAGTTTATGATCCTCGGAACCTCTTCCGTACACCCGGTGCAGGGCCAAGTAACCTGCCGGAGGTAACCAGGTTGCAACGCCCGGGGTTGGGACGCTAGTTCAACCACGGGTGATGGAACCTCTACGTATGAATACTGCTCCACCTCATTATGTACCAACACCACCGGGTCATTATTCTAACCCTTTGGAGAACATGATCGTTGTGGTGGCACGATTGGCCACTCTTCCGGCGGAGGGCGACTCTCCGATGGCGGTTGAAACACGGAGGGTCAGAGAACTTCTTCAGATGACTCTGGTGCAGCAAGAAGCATATTCTTATAGTCGAGATAGGATTCACTCGACCCCTCGCCCAAGCCGGAGCCCGAGTTATAGCAGACACATGGATTCAGCAGCTGTTTCAAGAAACGCCCGGCGCCGTGACCAGCCGTGCGGGCATGACCCTCCACATGATGGAGCTCCTAACTTGGTTGATCAGGACAGGATACGTCAAGAGGTGGAGCGTCAGCTCAGTAGGCGGCTGAGCAGGCGGCTCAGCGGGCGGCTTATCAGCCTTTTCTGATTTATCCGACGACTTCTGTTGAGGCAGGCATGACCACTAGGACCGGAGGTGTCCCTTGTCTGGTGCCGGCTCTGCATAACGAGCGTTTGCCCAAGGATTTCAAGGAGCCTCAAAAGGTGCCCAATTATACGGCCGACTTACAGCCTGGGGCATGGATTGAAAGCTATGAGATGGCCATGGAGCTACTGGAAGTCAGTGATGCTTCAATGGCCAAGTACTTCACCATCATGTTGGATGGAACAACCCGCACTTGGTTGAAGGGGCTGCCACCTAATTCCATCGGGTCATGGGCAGAGTTAAAAGCCCAGTTTATTCAGAACTTCAAAGATACATGCAAGCAACCCATGTCAATTGTGGATCTGACTAATTGCAAGCAAGAGGAGGGTCAGTCCACGACCCATTGGGTGCGCCAAACCCATAATTCATTCGTCTGACAAGATGGATGCCGGCTCTGCAGTCTTAATGTTGGAGAAAAATTGTCGTTTTACACCTCTGAAGATGAAGCTGGGGCGGCTCAAACGCGATTGTAATGACATGGGCCAGCTGATGGTGGCTCTAGTCAAATACGCCGACTCTGATAGTACCAAGGATCCCGAGTCTGACGATGAGAAGACATGGAAGGGAAAGAAGAATGGCAACACCAAGGGTCCTCGGCATAACCCAGCAAATCAAGGAGGTAATAATAAATGTAAGGCTGATGGTAGCTTGGAGTTTGTGGCTAACACCAATGCACATGGCAACAATCAACAACGAAAGGGGAGACCACCTCCTCGGTCCGGCGGGTCAAGCCCCACGCTTGAGCAGTTGTTGAATGAGCCCTGCCCAAGGCACGGTACTCCACAGAAACCGGCCACTCACCTTTGGAAGGATTGTACGATCATGAAGGCCTTCAAGAATTCCAACATGTTTGACGGTAATCATGGGCCAGGCGGCGGCTCAGGTGGCGGCGGTTTTCATGGCCTGGGCGGCGGTTCAAATTCCAATTTTCAAGGCCCTCAAGGTAATCAAGGTGGTTATAATCAGCAATCTGGCCAGGGAGGTCAGCAGCAGCAGCAATCTGGATATCGGAGTAATCCAAAGCAGCTGAATAGTGGATAATATCATGTGTTTACCGGCAGTTTGTGCAAACGGGACCAGAAACATCATAAGAAGGTTGTGAACGCTGTTGAGCCGGCAGTTCCTCGTTATTTGAGATGGTCTGAGCAGCCTATTCTATGGAGTAGGGAAGATCACCCTCCCCGGGTTGACAATCCGGGTCACTTGGCCTTTGTGGTGGCTCCTCATGTTGGTGGATATAAATTCACTAATGTGCTCATGGATGGAGGCAGCAGCATCAACATCCTCTATTATGAGACCTTCCGTCGCATGGGGTTGACCGATAAAAATCTTAAGACGTCCAGCACTATTTTCCATGGAGTTGTGCCTGGTAAGTCGGCGTACCCAGTGGGCAAGATTGAACTGGAAGTGGCCTTTGGAGATGAGCATGATTCTAGGGCTGAGAAGTTAACCTTTGAGGTGGTCAAAATCAAGAGCCCGTATCACGCCCTGTTTGGATGGTCGGCTTATGCCAAGTTCATGGCATGGCCGTGTTATGTTTATCTGCAGCTCAAGATACCAGGTCATAAGGGTACCATCACAGTGCGTGGGAGTCGGAAGATAGCCTTGGAATGTGAGGAAGGTGATGCTGCTTACGCTGAATCTGTTTGTGCAACAAAGGAGCTGAAGTACTACAAGGACAATGTTGACCCGACGAACATGACGTCTTTAAAGAAGCCAACCACAGAACATGAGCCGGTCATGAAGTTTAAGTCGGCCAATGACACCAAGCTTGTTGACTTTGTTCCAGGCGACTCATCTAAGCAGTTCAGTATTAGTGCTAATCTGGATCCGAAATAGGAAAGCATGTTCATCGAGTTCATCCATGAGAACCGGGACATCTTTGCATGGAAACCTTCTGACATGTCGGGTGTACCGAGAGAACTCGCTGAGCACACTCTCAATATTGATCCAAAATTTAATCCGGTCAAGCAATTTCTTCGGTGGTTCAATGAAGAGTGGCGTAAGGCCATTGGTGCAATATTTGGCTGGTGGAGGCTGTAAGTTTCATGGTTTTGCATAAATCTAGTTTTTCCCTACAACAAAGGAATAAATTTGTTTAACTACTCCCATGTTGCCCATTATTTGAGAAGGTAACCCCAACTCAAATCCCAATTAAAAATATCATCATTAACCCAATTCAATTAATTAAAGTATCATGATGAGATCACATCAATAGATTCAAGTACTAGATACTCAAGAAGTCCATAACCAGGGACACGGCTAACCATGATTATTTTATACACTCTGCACAGGCTTGCGCACTTTTCCCACAAGACTCGACTGCATCCATGATCGGATGATCGAGACATAGCCTTTCTGAAGCATTAACTCTCTACTCCAGGTAGGCAATACGACCTACAACCCTCTACATCTGCTAGTCTACCTCTTCAAGAGCTCACGCAACTTACTCAACTATGCCAGAGCCCATAATGGCTTGTGGCTGCACACGGAAGTTTCTAGCATGAATAATCTTATGATCCCTTTGATCCTGGGTGGCATTCCATAGGATAATCACACAGGTACTTCAGGATTTCCAAAAATAGGTAACACTGGGTTCCCCAGGTGCCTCAACCAATTCACTCAGATGTATATTAAAGTTGCCACCTTAATGTTATCCTTGACTAAAATAACTCTCAAATTTCCACATGTGAATCACGATCCAATTCCCGTCTACAAACATCGCTAAGCAATAATAAGCATAACGTATATTCCCGAGGTTATCAGAAGGTATTACGTTCCTACCTCAAGCACTACAACCAAAACCACATGTTCCTAGTCCTACTCATGCAAATATTTGGGAGGCAACACTAATGCATAGTAAAAACTAGGTAGAAAAGAGTATAATCAAAGGGTAACTTGCCTTGGTGACGATCGGCAAACTCTAGAGATTCGTAGTAACAAGCTTCGCACTCCAGGTAATCTAGCATAGACAAACAATAGCATACATAAGCAATCACTCAAACGAAACACGAGAAAACCGAGAAAAGATCCAAATCGAACACGAAACAAGCAAACGGTTTAAACTAACAAGAGTCAAAACCTAACAGCATTACTAGCATGTGAATTAGATCTTAACAGTAGGTACTAGTGATTAGCTACGATTCACAAAAAGATTCAACTCAAACGGAGCAATGAAACTCAAATACGAATGAAACAACATCGTTTACTAATCTAGACTAAAGTCAAGTTTTACAGTATCAAAATCATGTTCAAGTTGGTTAACTGGAAAGAACAGAACGATACAAAGATTTTGGCGCTAGTTTCATCTAATTTAGATAAACGTGCAAAAATTTATGCTAGTTTAAAGATCAGGGGCTATATTGCCATAAAAATAATCACGGATAAGTCCCTGGCCGAAAATAAACTAAAAAGAAAAAGACTATCGAACGAACGTTCGCTGTCTGGACTAATCCGGCTAAAAGCGTTTGTTAAAACGAACGATCGGACGAACGTCCGTAAAATAAATAAACCGAACGAACCGATAAAAAAATCCGAGCGTAAAACCGAAAAAAACGAAGTGAATAGGCGAACCGGAGTGGTTTTATACCGGTCAACGGGCGAAGGGTCAACGGCGGCGGGCGGTGGCTCCGGCGGGATCCGGTGCGGGCGGCGGCGTTGGTGCGAGGCGGCGGGTCCGGCATCACGGGGGCGGCGGTGGCACCGCGGTGGAGTGAGGGAGGCGGCGCAGTGGCTTGGGAAGGAGAGCGCGACGATATATAAAGGGGCCGGGGGGGCTTGCCCTGCGGAAGGAGGTGGCGTCGGCTCTTGTCCGAGCCAGACACGAAGACGGCGACGGGAAACCTCGGGACTCCCGTCCCGAGTCAGTGAGGCAGGCGCCGCGCTGCGGGCTGCGGCTCGGCTCTGCTAGGCCTCCGGCCCAGTCGGGCGAACTTTTTTAAATAATTTTGCCTGAAGAAAAATTCCTAATAAAATATAAAAAAATTCTAAAAATGCCAAAAACAATTTTCACCGTCTAAATAAAATATTTAGAACAAAGTGAACATTTTTCTGGCCTAAAAATGTAGTTTTCAAAAATGCATATTTTCTAATTCAAATAAAATAGCAAATAAAATGCAAATAAAATCGTAATTTGATTTTAAAATTCTTTCTCCAATATTTCTCTTAATTTGAAGAAGTCATATTATCTTCTCTCATTTATTTTTAATATTGGAAATAATTGGAGAGAAAAAATAATAAAATCAAATTAATCCTTTCTTCAAATTTGAAAATTTCAAATTTGATTTTTTTTGTGAAACCTCCAACTCTCTCCTTGGGTTCTTGAGTTGCTTAAGATTTCTAGGATCTCAACCAAATGCAAGAATAAACATGATATTCGTATGATGATCTGTGTATAACATCCTAATTGAAAATTGGGATGTTAGAAACCTACCCCCCTTAAGATGTATCTCGCCCTCGAGATTCGGGTTGGTTAGCAAAAAGGTTTGGGTAGTCTCCACGAAGGTCTTCTTCTCGCTCCCAGGTGGCTTCACTAAACTTTGCAGAACTTGATAACTCTGCTGCGGGTAACTCGACTGGAAAACTTGAGAATCTTGACTGGCTTCTCTTCATAGGTCCAATCACGGTTTAACTGAATCGCTTCCAGTGGCACTGTATCTCTCATAGGAATATCGGCCATCTCTGCGTGGCACTTCTTCAATTGGGAAACGTGAAACACATCGTGAACTCCTGACAATCCTTCTGGCAATTCCAGCTTGTAGGCAACTTCTCCCATGCGTTCCAAAACTCTGTATTGTCCCATAAAACATAGTGCTAGTTTACCCTTGACTCCAAAACGCTTAACACCTCAAAGCGGGGACACACGCAGATATGCTCTGTCTCCGACTTCATAGACTATCTCCTTGCATTTAGTATCCGCATAACTCTTCTACCTGGACTGGGCGACCTTGAGTCTGTCGCGAATCAACTTAACCTTCTCTTCAGAGTCTTTGATTAAATCTGGTCGGAACAACTATCAATATCCAACTTCATCCCATGATAACGGTGTCCTGCACCTCCTTCCGTACAAAGCTTCGAAAGGGGCCATCTTCAAACTGGCTTGATAACTATTGTTATAAGAGAATTCTGCATATGGCAAATTGTCATCCCAACTAGATCCATAATCTAGCGCGCAAGCTATCAACATGTCCTCCAGAATCTAATTGACTCTCTCGGTCTATCCGTCTGTTTGTGGATGAAAGGTTGTACTGAACTCTAGCCTGGTACCCAAGGTTTCATGCAACTGATTCCAAAACTTTGAGGTAAACTGGGTTCCTCTATCTGATACAATGGTCCTTGAAACTCCATGCAGACATACGATCCTGGTCATGTATATCTTTTCCAACTTAGCACTCGTATAAGTGGTCTTCACCGGGATGAAAGGAGCTACCTTCATCAAACGATCGACTACAACCTAGATAGAGTCATAGCCTCAACGAGTCCAGGGTAACCCAGTGATGAAATCCATGCCAAGTTTATCCCACTTCCATTCGGGTATCTGCAATGGCTGTAGCAATCCTACTGGCTTCTGATGCTCTGCTTTAACTCTCTGACATACATCACATACGGCTACATACTCGACAATATCCTTCTTCATTCATGTCCACCAGAAACTTTCCTTCAAATCCAAATACATCTTAGTGTTTCCTGGGTGAGTCAAATACGGCGAATCATGGGCCTCCTACCAAATCAACTTCCTGATCTTGGGGTCGTTAGGCACATAAACATGATCCTCAAACCATAAAGTGTCGTGCTCATCCTCATGAAATCCTTTAGCCTTTCCTTTGCCCATCCTTTCCTTTATCTTGGCAATCTCCTTGTTAGTCTTCTGGTCTTCTCTGTTCTTACCCATCAAGGTGGACTGAATTTCCAATGCTGCAACAAAACCTCTCGGAACTATCTCCAAACATAACTCGTGAAGATCATCTGCTAACTCCTTAGGTAGTCCTCCGGTCATGAGCGTGTTAACATAACTCTTGCGGCTCAACGCATCCGCTACGACATTGGCCTTTCTTGGGTGATAATGCAATTTCATATCATAAACCTTGATGAGTCCAACCATCTCCTTTGCCTGAGGTTCAACTCCTTTTGCGTGAAGATATATTTCAAACTCTTATGATCTGTGTATACCTCACAATGGTTTCCGATGAGAAAATGTCGCCATGTCTTCAGCGTATGTACTACGACTGCTAACTCCAAATCATGCATAGCATAATTTAGCTCATGAGGTTTAAGCTATCGTGAGGCATACGATACAACTCTCCCTTCCAGCATAAGCACAGCTCCAAGTCCTCGAGGTGAAGCGTCGCAATATACTTCAAAATCCTTGTGTTGGTCTGGGAGAATCAGCACTGGGGCTGTGACCAAACGTTTCTTCAACTCCTGAAAACTGGCTTCACACTCCTCGGCCCATTTAAACATGGTGTCCTTCTTTAATAACTCTATCAAGGGCTTTGCAATCCTGGAGAAATTCTCAATGAACCTCCGATAATAACCTGTGAGTCCAAGAAAACTTCTGATCTCTCCAACTGATGTGGGTGCCACCCATATAGTCACGGAAGCAACCTTGGTAGGGTCTACTGCTATTCCTTCTCCAGATATAAAATGTCCGAGAAAACCAACTTCCTTTAACCAAAACTCACATTTGCTGAACTTGGCATACAACTGATGCTCTCTGAGCTTCTCAAGAACCAAACGCGAATGCTCCTTATGCTCCTCTTCGTTCTTCGAGTAGACCAATATATCATCAATGAACACCATGACGAACTTATCCAAAAACTCCATAAACACTGTGTTCATCATGTTCATGAAATAGTCAGGTGCATTAGTCAGACCAAATGACATAACAGTATACTCATATAGCCCGTACCTTGTGGTAAAAGCTGTCTTAGGTATATCCTACTCTCGGATCTTCAACTGGTGATAACCTGATCAAAGATCAATCTTAGAAAAAACATTCACTCCTTGCCACTGGTCAAAAAAATCATTGATCATCGGCAGAGGGTATTTGTTCTTGATCGTCACCTCATTCAACGCACGATAATCAAGAACCATCCTTAAGGATCCATCCTTCTTCTCCACTAGAAGCACTAGGGCTCCCCAAGGTGATGAACTTGGTCGAATATAACCTTTATCCAGTAACTCCTTAATCTGCTTCTTTATTTCCTCCAAATCTTAGGCGGGCATCTGATACAGTCTCTTTGATATTGGTCCGGTGCCTGGAAATAGCTCAATCAAAAACTCAATGTCACGATCCGGTGGCATGCCTAGTAACTCCTCCGGAAATACATCGAGGTAATCCTTCACCACTGGTACTTCCTCCTGTACAACTCCTGATAAGGAATTCACTTGAGTCCTCTTCGGCACATGTCGAGATACATACTTAATCCTCTTTCCTTTTGGGATGGTGAGGAATATCGACTTACTAGCGCAATCGATGTTTCCTCCATACTTTGATAACAAATCCATGCCTAGTATTATATCCAATCCTTGTGTCTCCAAAATTATTAGATCAGAGGGAAACACATGGCTACCAATGGTTAAGGGTAACCGATCACACCATAGGCTGGACATATACTCTGCTCCTGGCGAGCTTACTAACATGAGTGACCTAAGGACTAGGGTTGGCAACTTAAACTTGTCCACAAATCCCCTTGATATATATGAATGTGATGCACCAGTATCGAAAAGAACAAGTGCGGTAAATGCATTAATCAAAAACTTACCGACCTTTGTGGTTCACCATGCTGATGGGTTGATCCTCAATCTCCTCCACGCTGATGTGGTTCACCTGACCTTTAGTGAAGGGGTTGGGCTTCTTGGCAGAACCTCCATTGCCATTTTCATTCTTTGCTTCAGGACATTCACTGGCATAATGTCTAGTCTTCTGGCACTTGAAACAGGTAACGTGGCTCAGAACCCTCTTGGCTGGTGTCGAAGGGTTGGAGCGGTTCTGGCAGCTGCTTCCTCCATTCCCATTGCCATTCTTGGGGCCACTATGGTTGTGCGAACTTGCTCCGTTGTGCGTGTGTCCTCCATGGTTGTGGGTATGTCCTCCTGAGTACGGGGAATAACGGCGCTTCTGCTGAGCTCCTGAAGTGTACCTCCCTTGCCCATACTTCCTCTTGCGATTATCAATCTATTCCTGCTTGCCTTCAATCATAAGAGCCCTATCTACCAACTCCTGGTAGTTGTTGAATGTTGCCACCATCAACTGCATGCTCAGCTCATCATTCAATCCTTCCAGAAACTTCTCCTGCTTTGCGGCATCTGTAGCTACATCATCAGGGGCATAGCGTCCTAACTTGCTAAACTCATCTACATACTGGCCCACTGTACGTCCTCCTTGGCGCAGGTTGCGAAACTCGCGCTTCTTCATGCTCATAGCTCCTGCTGAAATATGGGCAGTGCGGGAAGCCTGCTGAAACTGATCCCATGTAACAGTGTCAATGGGGCAAGTGGTGGTGAAATTCTCCCACCATGATGTTGCGGGTCCATCAAGCTGATGCGCGGCAAAACACACTCTCTCCGCATCTATGCATCCTGTAGTGGTCAGCTCTCTTCCAATCTTGCGGAGCCAATCATCTGCAACAATCGGCTCGGTGCTGCTAGAGAACACCGGCAGATTCAACCTTAGGAAGTGGGCTAAGTGGTCAACCGGGGTGGTGGTGGTGGGTTGTTGTTGTTGTTGCATTGATTCTGATTCTGAACTAATAACTGCATCAAGGTATTCTGTTGTTGGATCAACTGAGTGAGCTCCGGTGGGAAGGCAAATCCATTGTCACGTCTCGGAGGCATCTGATGGGTTTAGAAAGGGTGAGAGAAAAGAATAGAATTGGGGTCTAAGAGGGATTCACTACCCATAATGCTCATGAGACAAACACAATCAATTTTACTTCAATCAAAAGCACGCAAGATCACACAAAGCAGTCTAACCTATGATTACAAACTCGATCATTGCTAACTACTTGGAGGGAAATACTACTAATTACAATGGTGGTCGTCTAGAAATTTTCATTAGAGGAAGACTCCATGATATCTGCTCCAGCTTCATCAACGTAGTCGTAATCACTATCAGGGTTGGAGTCGGTGTCGTCGATGATGATATAGTCTCCTGGGTGGTTCTTCTCCTTCTTTGGGGCAGGGTCTACCATGAATAGTCCTAGCTTCTTCTTCAGGCCGGCATTCTTCTCCAGTAGTATGGCAATCTCTTCCTCGTATCCATTGCATGTAGACTTGATTTCCTCCTCCAGCTCGTTGTTTCTTCTCACCAGTTTCTTGATCTTCTTCATGTGGATAATTTGTTGATTCTTGATACGTCTCCGTGGTATCTACTTTTCCAAACACTTTTGCCCTTGTTTTGGACTCTAACTTGTATGATTTGAATGGAACTAACCCAGACTGACGTTGTTTTCAGTAGAATTGCCATGGTATTGTTTTATGTGCAGAAAATAAAAGTTCTCGGAACGACCTGAAACTCCACGGAATATCTTAGGATAATTAATAAAAAATCCTCGCAGAAGATGAAGACCAGGGGACCCACACCCTATCCACGAGGGTGGGGGGCGCGCCCCCCTACCTCGTGGGCCCCCTGGTGGCCCTCCGAAGCCAACTCCAACTCCATATATTGGCTTTCGGGGAGAAAAAAATTAGAGAGAAGAAATCATCGCGTTTTACGATACGGAGCCGCCGCCAAGCCCTAATATCTCTCAGGGGGGCTGATCTGGAGTCTGTTCGGGGCTCCAGAGAGGGGGATTCATCGCTGTCGTCATCATCAACCATCCTCCATCACCAATTTCATGATGATCACCTCCATGCATGAGTAATTCCATCGTAGGCTTGCTGGACGGTGATGGGTTGGATGAGATTTATCATGTAATCGAGTTAGTTTTGTTAGGGTTTGATCCCTAGTATCCACTATGTTCTAAGATTGATGTTGCTATGACTTTGCTATGCTTAACGCTTGTCACTAGGGCCCGAGTGCCATGATTTCAGATCTGAACCTATTATGTTTTCATGAATATATGTGAGTTCTTGATCCTATCTTGCAAGTCTATAGTCACCTACTATGTGTTATGATCCGGCAACCCCGAAGTGACAATAATCGAAACCACTCCCGGTGATGACCATAGTTTGAGGAGTTCATGTATTCACTATGTGCTAATGCTTTGTTCCGATTCTCTATTAAAAGGAGGCCTTAATATCCCTTAGTTTCCAATAGGACCCCGCTGCCACGGGAGGGTAGGACAAAAGATGTCATGCAAGTTCTTTTCCATAAGCACGTATGACTATATTCGGAATACATGCCTATATTACATTGATGAACTGGAGCTAGTTCTGTGTCACCCTATGTTATGACTGTTACATGATGAACCACATCCGGCATAATTAACCATCATTGATCCGGTGCCTACGAGTTTTCCATATACTGGTTCTCGCTTATTTACTTTTCCGTTGCTACTGTTACAATCACTACAAAATACCGAAAACATTACTTTTGTTGTCTTTACTTTTGTTACCGTTACCACCACTATCATATTACTTTGATACTAAACACCTTGCTGCAGATACTAAGTTTCCAGGTGTGGTTGAATTGACAACTCAGCTGCTAATACTTGAGAATATTCTTTCGCTCCCCTTGTGTCGAATCAATAAATTTGGGTTGAATACTCTACCCTCGAAAACTGTTGTGATCCCCTATACTTTTGGTTTATCAAGACCTTTTTCTAGCGCCATTGCCGGGGAGCATAGCTCTATTCTTTGAGTCACTTGGGATTTATATCTGCTGGACACTATGAAGAACTTGAAATATGCTAAGACCAAGATTTTGCCCTCAACTACGAGGGGAGGTAAGGAACTACCATCTAGCCTTGCACTAGCTTCTCCTTCTGTTATAAGTAAGCTTGCGACACCTAAACCTGCTACTGCTACGAATTCTGATATGTCGCATGTTATTGATGATGCCACATCTGCTATGCATGATACTTATGATGAAACCACTCCTATGCTTGATACTACTGTGCCCCTTGGTGAATTTCTTGATGAGCAAATTGCTAGGTCTAGAGAAAGAGAAATTATTTCACCTGAATATGATGATGAGAGTGATGATGAAAATATGCCTCCTATTCCTGAAGGTTATCTTTTTGATGCAGAATCTTCTGCCGCTATTCTTGCTTACCAGGATAGATATGAACTTAAGAGGTTGCTAGTTAAATGGAGTAAATAATCTTTTAGAGATAGAATGAGACCCGACCCTGCTTTTGCTACTTCACCTATTTGTGTTCTCGATAAGGATTATTATGATTTTTCTGTTGATCCAGATATAATTACTTTGGTTGAATCTGATCCTTTCTATGGCTATGAATCTGAAACTGTTGTGGCACATCTTACTAAGTTGAATGATATAGCTGCCCTATTTACTAATAATGAGAGATCGCGCTACCTTTATTTACTCAAAATATTTCCGTTCTCATTAAAGGGTGATGCTAAGATATGGTTTAATTCTCTCGATCCTGGTTGTGTGCAAAGTCCCAAGGATATGATTTATTACTTCTCTGCTAAATATTTCCCTGCTCATAAGAAACAAGTAGCCTTGAGGGAAATATATAACTTTGTGCAAATTGAAGAAGAGAGTCTCCCACAAGCTTGGGGGAGGCTTCTCAAGTTACTTAATGCTTTGCCTGATCATCCTCTTAAGAAACCTGAAATACTTGATATCTTTTATAATGGACTAACTGATGCTTCCAGAGATTACCTGGATAGTTGTGCTGGTTCTCTTTTCAGGGAAAGAACACCGAATGAAGCTGAAATTATATTGAATAATATGGTGACAAATGAAAATAATTGGGCACCTCCCAAGCCAGCTCCTCAGCCAATTTCTGAGCCAATTATTGAGCCTATTCGTAAACCAACTCCGAAGAAGAGACGTGTTCTATTTCTCAGTCCTGAAGATATGCAAGAGACAAAGAAATGTATGAAAGAAAAAGGTATTAAAGCTGAAGATGTTAAGAATTTCCCTCCTATTGAAGAAATACACGGTCTTAATTTACCGCCTGTTGAAGAAGTATATGATCTCAATTACTTATTTACTGAAGAACCTCCTGATATCCCGACACAGGTAGTAAAGGTAAATTCTCTCTATATGTATGATAAAGCTGAAGTCCCTCCAACTAAAATTGCTAGTCAGTGCTTGGATGAGTTTGATAACTTTATGTTTAAGCAAGATGACTTTAATGCTTATTTTGGTAGACAATTAAAACGAGATGCTGATATGATTAAACGCTTGGGTGATTATATGGCTGATATTAGAGGTGAAC
Organism: Triticum aestivum; assembly: GCF_018294505.1. NCBI lineage: Eukaryota > Viridiplantae > Streptophyta > Magnoliopsida > Poales > Poaceae > Triticum > Triticum aestivum. Next base: position 510,120,089 of record NC_057798.1, on the reverse strand, counting down.
TTAAACTTGTTAGCAAACATGCTTCTATGGTTACCACTCAAGTAGAACAAGTACTTAAAGCTCAAAAAAAAGCGCTTGATGAAATGAATAGTAAGAAAAATGATTATGATGTTAGAGTGGCTACTAGAACTGGTAGAATGACTCAGGAACCTTTGTATCCTGAAGGCCACCCTAAGAGAATCGAGCAATATTCTCAGAGAAATGATATTGATGTACCTAGTTCTTCTAAAAGGAAGAAAAAGAAAATTGATAGGACTTTGCAAACCTCTAGTGAACCTATTGCTGAGCCACCTGAGAATCCAAATGATATTTCTATTTCTGATGCTGAAACACCATCAGGTGATGAACATGAGCCTAGTGATAATGTTAATGATAATGTTCATGTTAATTCTCAACCTAGTAATGATAATGATGTAGAAGCTAAACCTGCTGTAGATCTTGATAACCCACAATCAAGGAATCAACGCTATGATAAAAGAGACTTCGTTGCTAGGAAACATGGTAAAGAAAGGGAACCATGGGTTCAGAAACCCATGCCTTTTCCTCTGAAACCATCCAAGAAAAAGGATGATGAGGATGTTGAATGCTTTGCTGAAATGATTAGACCTATCTTTTTGCGTATGCGATTAACTGATGTGCTCAAAACAAATCCTTATTCTAAGTATATGAAGGATATTATTACTAACAAAAGAAAGATACCTGAAGCTGAAATTTCCACCATGCTTGCTAATTATACTTTTAAAGGTGGAATACCAAAGAAACTTGGAGATCCCGGAGCACCTACTATACCATGCTCCATTAAAAGAAATTATGTTAAAACTGCTTTATGTGATCTTGGAGCCGGTGTTAGTGTTATGCCTCTCTCTTTATATCGTAGACTTGAGTTGAATAAATTGACACCTACTGAAATATCTTTGCAAATGGCTGATAAATCAACTGCTATACCTGTCGGTATTTGTGAGGATGTGCCTGTTGTGGTTGCAAACGTTACTATTTTAACGGACTTTGTTATTCTTGATATTCCTGAGGATGATAGTATGTCTATTATTCTTGGAAGACCTTTCCTTAATACTGTAGGGGCTGTTATTGATTGCAACAAAGGTAATGTCACTTTTCATGTTAATGTCAATGAGCACACGGTACACTTTCCGAGGAAACAACCTTAGGTTCACAGTATCAACTCTATTGGAAAATTTTCATCGGTTATATTCAGAGGTTTTGAATTTCCTCTCCCTACTGTCAAGAAAAAGTATGATATACTTATTGTTGGGGATTTTCATATCCCCGTTGAGGTAACTTAGTGTTATTCAAAATTTCTCCGGTTCCGTGTTAATCAGAATGAGCTCGTTAACAAGACTTGATCAACCTTGTTAGTGGATTCTTTTTGATGAGCATGAGATGGATGAAACTAGAAGCACAACCTTCTATACCCTCTTTATATTTTCTGTTATTTAGTAGAAATAAAGTAAAATAGTATTTTTCTGTCTGTCTCCTGACTTATCCGTGCAATATAAAAATATCCCGAAAATAAAAGTCCTCAAAATGCCATGCCAATTTAATATGATTTTTTCGGGAATATTTAAGAATTTACTGTGCAAAAATCACCGCGGGGGGAGCTGCCACCTGGTCACGAGGGTGGAGGGTGCGCCCTACCCCCCTAGGCGCGCCCCTGCCTCGTGGGCCCATGGTGGCCCTCCTCCACTTATCCCTGCACCCTTCTTCTTCCTCTGTCTCACACAAACACGAAAAACCAACTCAAGCACGAGTTCCAGCCCCTGTTGCTGTGATTTTCGATCTCCTTGCTCAAAGCACCTCTCGCGAAACTGCTTGGGGAGATTGTTCCTTGGTATGTAACTCCTCCATTGGTCCAATTAGTTTTTGTTTTAGTTCTTTATTCATTGCAAATTTGTGCTGCATAGGTGACCATGTTCTTCAGCATGCATGTCAAATTTATATGGTTCCAAGTAGTTCCAATGCTTTATATAGGCTCTAGGCACTTGTAGGAGTTGTTGCTATCAATTTTATTGAAGTTGGTTCACTTTTATTTGAAGTTACTAAAAATTTCAGATTGTTTCAGAAATAATGAAGAGATTTTTGAGGGCCTCATCGAGCCGAAGCTTGAAGGAAAAACAAAAGGAAGAAGAACAGAAGCCCAAATTTAATTTGCCTCGCACCACGGAGGTCCGGCCGTGTGAATGGCCTTCCGATGACTTCTTGAGGAGAGCCGGGATTTATGAAGATTTCTATTTATTAATTGAGAATGCTGGCCTCACCGACTTCCTCCACGACCAACGTCATCAGTATCTCTTCCTCACAAATACTTTTGTGCAAAATTTCTAATTTTTCCCTAAGAGTTCACCTCCATCGGTAGAATTTCATTTATATGACGTTGTTAAGACGATGCCATTAGCTGAATTTTGCGAGGTTTGCAAAATACCTTTTAAGGGCACCTTGGATGAACCACACCGTAATGAAGTAGAAGCTTTTATTAACACTATCACGATGGGAGAAACCAGGAAGGTTTCTGATGCAAGAATCACTAGCATACATTTTCCTGTTTTACGCTACTTTGCCTTATTTGCTAGTCGTTGCTTGATAGGGCGTGGAAACTGTGGAAACCTTAGTATTCCTGATGTTATCATTTTGTTTCATGGTTTATATCAAGATAACTCTGTTAGTATGGGTGAAATTGTTGCTAGGCGGTTAAGTCTGAACCATACTAAAGGCCCCATCTTTGGAGGCATTTATGCCTCACGCCTAGCTGAACATTTTGAAATACCTATTAGGCATGAGGAGAAAGAGGAAACATCACTACCTCGTGCTTATTTAGATTATAGGAGTATGATAGCACATGACTTTCTTGTTAAAAGACGCGAAGGGGAGCTCAAATATAAATTGTACTTTGATAAACATCACCCTGAGACCATTACTTTGCCTGCTCCCTCTTTGTTTAACTTGTCTGCAGGTCCTCACACCATTCCGTGGGCGGCCATTCAAGCCTATCAAAATCCTGCACCCGCCCCGGAACCGGAGCCACAAGATGAGCCTCCACGACTATCTGTTTATTCTTGGGATCCATAGGAGGCTGCCAGCTAGTGGCAGCCGGAGCCTTCTTCGTCACAGTATGACCCCAGCTTCACTTACGGGTATCCGCCAGGCCATCCCTGGCAATAGACCAACTTAGGCCAAAAGCCTAAGCTTGGGGGACTACGTATTTCCCACCGACATTACATTCATGTTCACACACACTCATTGCTAGATGTCGGTGTTCATACTTTTTCACTGTAATATACATGCTAGATTATTTTCTTTTTCCTGCTTCCTTCTTGTGTGTTTAATAAACCTTAAGAAAACCAAAAAAAATTAGTAGTAGTTTATTTCTTTGCTGCAGTAATTAAAAAGGAAACCCCAAAAATATTTCCCCTTCTTCTTTTTCTTGTTGGGAGCTTTCCCGTGTAAATAGTTTTTCTTTTCCTTTCTTTTGGGGGTCGAGAAGACCATATTGAAAATGCTTAGTGGCTCTTATATGCATGATTGTTTATTTAACTTAGAGCCCATATTACTTGTCTTGTCTCTTGAGTTGAATGCTTGCAGATTCCAGCTTAGTCCAACACACGTGCACTCTTATTATTATACACTTCGTTCGGTCGTGCAAGTGAAAGGCAATAATGATGATATATGATGGACTTATTGGGATGAGAAAAGCTGGTATGAACTCGACCTCTCTTGTTTGTGTAAATATGATGATTCATCATTCCTGAGTTAGCTATTATGAAGTAAGCATATTTGCAATGACACTTAGAGATTATAGTTGCTTGTGCCATGCTTGATTAGCTACAAGTTATAATGGTTTACCTTGTGGGCCAACATGCTATTAGAATGATCATGATGTGGTATGATGGGATGGTATCCTCCTTTAAATGAATTGAGTGACTACACTTGGCACATGTTCACGCATGTAGTTGAATCAAATCAACATAGCCTTCATGATATTTATGTTCATGGTAGATTATATCCTACTCATGCTTGTATTCGGTGTAAATTAATTTTAATGCATGTTTACGACTGTTGTCACTCTCCCAGTTGGTCGCTTCCCAGTATTTTGCTAGCCTTCACCTGTACTAAGCGGGAATACTGCTTGTGCATCCAAACTCCTTTAAACCCCAAAGTTGTTCCATATGAGTCCACTATACCTTCCTATATGCGGTATTTACCTGCCGTTCCAAGTAAATTTGTATGTGCCAAACTCCAAACCTTCAAATGAAATTCTGTTTTGTATACTTGAGCAGCTCATGTTCCAACTAGGGTTGTCCTTATCTTCCATGTTAGGTGGTTATTCTCAAGAGGAGTGGACTCCGCTCCTCATTCACGAGAAAATGGCTGGTCACCGGGATGCCTAGTCCCATGCTTTATGCAAACTAAATCAAAATAACTGCAAACAAAACTCCCCCTGGGACCCATTGAATGTTGGAGGCACTCGTTGTTTTAAACAAGCCATGGATTGATGCTTGTGGAGGAGGGGGGGTATAAAATTTACCATTCTGTTTGGGAACCGCCTATAATTTGTTTAGCATGGAAGATATTGTTATCTCATATTTGTTGCGTTGACAGCAAAAGTATGCCGCTCAAAATGTTATTCAATCTCTATTTTAAAACTGAGCTCTGGCACCTCTACAAATCCCTGCTTCCCTCTGCGAAGGGCCTATCTATTTACTTTTATGTTGAGTCATCACCCTTATTAAAAAGCACCCACTGGAGAGCACACTGTCGTTTGCATTTATTATTATTGGTTTATATTGGGTATGACTTGACTGGATCTCTTTTACCATGAATTACAATGTTTAGTCAATCCTTGATCTTTGAAGGTGCTCTGCATTTATGTTTTGCGGTCTCAGAAAGGGCTAGCGAGATACCATTTCGTTATATCATGTTATGATTATTTTGAGAAAGTGTTGTCATCCGAGTTTTGTTATTATAGCTCACTAGCTGATTATGCTATTGATATGAGTAATTGTGAGACCTTTGTGTTATTGATAGTATGGTTAGTCCATAATATTTGCTGAAACTTGAATGCTGGCTTTTCATGTTTACAACAACAAGAGCAAACAGAGTTTGTAAAAGTATTTCTTTTTCTCTTTCAGTTTGTCAACTGAATTGCTTGAGGACAAGTAAGGGTTTCAGCTTGGGGGAGTTGATACGTCTCCGTCGTATCTACTTTACCAAACACTTTTGTCCTTGTTTTGGACTCTAACTTGTATGATTTGAATGGAACTAACCCGGATTGACGATGTTTTCAGCAGAATTGCCATGGTGTTGTTTTATGTGCAGAAAATAAAAGTTATCGGAATGACCTGAAACTCCACGGAATATCTTAGGATAATTAATAAAAAATCCTCAAAAGATGAAGACCAGGGGGCCCATGCCCTGTCCACGAGGGTGGGGGCGCGCCCCCCTACCTCGTGGGCCTAGTGGCCCTCCGACGACAACTCCAACTCCATATATTGGCTTTCGGGGAGAAAAAAATCAGAGAGAAGAAATCATCGCGTTTTATGATACGGAGCCGCCGCCAAGCCCTAATCTCTTTCGGGAGGGCTGATCTAGAGTCCGTTCGGGGCTCCGGAGAGGGGGATTCCTCGTCATCGTCATCATCAACCATCCTCCATCACCAATTTCATGATGCTCACCGCCGTGCGTGAGTAATTCCATCGTAGGCTTGCTGGACGGTGATGGGTTGGATGAGATTTATCATGTAATCGAGTTAGTTTTGTTAGGGTTTGATCCCTAGTATCCACTATGTTCTAAGATTGATGTTGCTATGACTTTGCTATGCTTAATGCTTGTCACTAGGGCCCGAGTGCCATGATTTTAGATCTGAACTTATTATGTTTTCATGAATATATGTGAGTTTTTGATCCTATCTTGCAAGTCTATAGTCACCTACTATGTGTTACGATCCGGCAACCCCGAAGTGACAATAATCAAAACCACTCCCGGTGATGACCATAGTTTGAGGAGTTCATGTATTCACTATGTGCTAATGCTTTGTTTCAGTTCTCTATTAAAAGGAGGCCTTAATATCCCTTAGTTTCCAATAGGACCCCGCTGCCACGGGAGGGTAGGACAAAAGATGTCATGCAAGTTCTTTTCCATAAGCACGTATGACTATATTCGGAATACATGCCTACATTACATTGATGAACTGGAGCTAGTTCTGTGTCACCCTATGTTATGACTGTTACATGATGAACCACATCCGGCATAATTATCCATCATTAATCCGGTGCCTGCGAGTTTTCCATATAATGGTTCTCGCTTATTTACTTTTTCGTTGCTACTGTTAGAATCACTACAAAATACCAAAAACATTACTTTTGCCGTCTTTAATTTTGTTACTGTTACCACCACTATCATATTACTTTTGTACTAAACACCTTGCTGCAGATACTAAGTTTCCAGGTGTGGTTGAATTGACAACTCAGCTGCTAATACTTGAGAATATTCTTTGGCTCCCCTTGTGTCGAATCAATAAATTTGGGTTGAATACTCTACCCTCAAAAACTGTTGCGATCCCCTATACTTGTGGGTTATCAATTCTCCTGTCCACAAATATGATCTCCTATCTCTTGAATGTAAGCTGCAATTGATCCATACCTCCTGGTGCGAATCATCACCCATATGTTATCTCGGCTGCCACATATCTGGTAAATGGTATTCCCCACACTACTAGGAAAAGGGCTATAGATAATATGGACATTAATGGCGCACCACATATGTGGTGCGCCACTGCTATATAGCAGTAGCAGACCATGTGTTGGTACGCCATTAGTGTCCATCACACTAATGGCGCACCACACCCACGGTGCGCCACTACTAACAAATTCTTTTTTTTATTTTTCCAAAACTAGTAATGGCGCACCAGGGCAGAGTGCGCCATTACTAGTTTTAACTAGTAATGGTGCACCACACACCCCGTGCGCCACTACTAACATTTTTTTTTACTTTTTTTTCAAAACTAGTAATGGCGCACCGTGGTTGTGGTGCGCCATTACTAGTTCAAACTAGTAATGGCGCACCACATCCACGGTGCGCCACTAATAACAATTTTTTTTTGCAAAACTAGTAATGGCGCACCACGTAACATGTGCGCCATTAGTAACTAGGGTTACTAATGGCGCATTTTTAGGTGGTGCGCCATTAGTAACCTGAGACCAGCTAGATATTTTGGACAACCACCTACCACACTCACTTTCCCCACTTCATTCTCTCCACCTCCTCCTCCAAGCTTGTCTCGGCTGCCTCCTCCTCCCCACCTCATTTGCGCCATAGATTCACCCAAATTAAGTGGTTAAATTACCTTTTTTTATACGTAAGTAAGGGGAAAACTTTCTTTATGTTGTAGATCTACTTTTTTCTCCCTCCAACAGCGTGCACATGCACTTTTTATGGCATAGCTAGATCTACGTATGTTTGTGGTGTTGCATATGTTCGTGGTGTTGCATATAAGTTTGTGTTTGCAGGTACCGGTATTTGAAATGCGATAGTTGCCAATATTTTGCCGGAATGTTGATTCATTTCTGTTTCGGCGAGAATTTGGCACTATGCATTCTTTTTGCTCCTATTTTTAGGCAAAGTCATGCCAAAAAAAATTTGGTTCTAAAATATCGTTTTGCTCTACCCCGCAGGCGACCATGGTCCGCACGATGACCGAAGGCATCGTGAATAGGTTTTTGAGCTCCATGAAGGCCGAGATGCTTCAAAAGAACGAGACGGAGATAAGATGTCCGTGTCAAAGATGCAAGCTGAGGGGCCTTATGGACCCGGATTCCGTACAGGTGCAGGACCACCTGCTCTTGCATGGTTTCATGGATGGCTGTCGGTGGCAAGGTGATGAAGATGATTATGAAGTCGTCCATGGGGGCCGGGCAAGAAATGAGGAAGGGCAGCAAGACAACCGCGGCGAGGGCGGGCGAGAAGACGAAGAATCTCTAGGACATAATCACGAAGTAGATGCAGTACACAGTCATCATGTAGAAGATGTTGGGCATGATGATGAGGAAGATGCCGGAGCAGATGAAGGGCATGATCATGAAGATGAAGAATCCGGAGCAGACGACGATGGACCATTGATGGGCTGGGTGCAGGACACTCATATTCAAGAGCTGCTTCTCAAGAAGGCGGATAACGCGGTTACTCCATTGTATGAAGGATGCAGACCCGAGGATACCCGCCTGAAAGTAACGCTCATGGCTCTAGAGATGAAGGTAAAACACAAAATGACCGACGCATGCTTCGACGAGAACATGTCATTCTAGCACGAACGTCTTCCCAAGGGGAACAAGTGCCCGACCAGTTTCGAGGAGGCGAAGAAAATCGTGTGTCCTCTGGATTTACCGCACGTGAAATACCATGTGTGCATGAACAATTGCATCATTTATCGGGACGAGCATGCGAAGTCTACCATATGTCCGGTGTGCGACGTCACTCGATACAAGAAGAGGAAGAAAGCTCCTCGAAAAGTGGCGTGGTACTTTCCGATCACTCCTCGTCTGCAGCGGTATTTCGCGGACCCTAATCTAGAAAAGCTCCTGCGTTGGCACGCGGATAGCGAGGAGAAGAAGCAAGAAGATGACGGAAATGATCCGGAGATAAATAAAAAATACAAGATGCTGAGTCACCCTAAGGATGCGAGCCAGTGGCAAGCGTCGAACTTCTAACACCCAGAATTTGGGGACGATCCAAGGAACATCGTGCTGGGCGCGAGCACCGTGGAGTCAATCCGTTTGGCAGCCAGAGAAGCACACATAGCACCTGGCCTGTGTTTGTGTGGATGTACAACCTTCCCCCTAGTTGTGCATGAAGAGGAAGTACATCCACATGTGTATGCTAATTGAAGGGCCGAAACAACTAGGGAACGACATCAATATGTATCTGGGGCTGCTGAAAGAGGAGATAGACACGCTGTGGAAAACGCCAGCCAATACGTGGGACGCCACAGAGAAAGAAAATTTCCCTATGAGAGTCGCACTGCTCATGACGGTGCACAACTATCTCGGTTACGAATATGTTGCGGGGCAGGTGGTCCACGGATTTTTTGGATGCGTCAGGTGCATGGATGGCACAATGTATCGCCAGCTAGATAGAGATCCCGGGTCTTCGAAAACCATGTTCATGGGACATCGAAGGTGCGTTCACGACGATGACTGATGGAGAAAATGCAAGACTCTGTTCGATGGTGAAACCGAACCCCGAAGACGCCCGTGTACGAGGAGCGGTGAAGAAATAGACGAGTTGTTGAAAAATTGGAAAGAGTGCCCGGACCGGGAAAGAAGTGAAAGGTGCCAGAGCTGCTGCTGAAGGTATGGAAAATAAGGTCTGTTTTTCGGGACTTGTCATACTTGAAGATCCTCCGTGTGCCTCACAGCCTTGATGTCATGCATATCATGAAGAATGTGTGCGAGAATCTGCTTGGTACCCTGCTCAACATGCCAGAGAGGAGCAAAGATGGGCCGAAAGCAAGGGCAGACTTGAAATCAATGGGCATCAGGGAGGAGCTTCACGCTAATAATGATGATGATGATGATGATGATGAGGCGAAGGACACGGAAAGTCGTCGCAAAGGCAAAAAGGCCAAGAAGATCGAAAATGACTTCCCTCCCGCGTGCTTCACTCTAAGTCAGGAGGAGATCGAGAAGTTTTTACCTGCCTCGTAGGAGTAAAACTTCCTTATGGTTACGCGGGGAAAATAAGCAGATACCTAGACTCAGCGAAGTAGAAGTTCAGCGGGATGAAGTCTCACGATTGTCACGTGTTGATGACACAGATACTTCCAGTTGCAATCCATGGGATCATGGACGCGCACGTCCGTGAAACGCTTTTTGGCCTATGCAACTTTTTCGACGTCATATCTCGGAAGTCGGTTGGCGTGAGGCAACTCAGAAGCCTACAGGAAGAGATCGTGGTGATACTATGCGAGCTTGAGATGTACTTCCCGCCCGCATTCTTCAATGTTATGGTGCATCTGCTGGTCCATATCGTGAAGGATATCATCCAACTCGGGCCAACGTTACTGCACAGCATGATGTCGTTCGAAAGGATGAACGGTGTCATCAAAGGTATGTTCGCAACATGTCACATCCAGAGAGAAGTATAGCCGGGGGCTTTCTGACCGAAGAGTGCATCTCCTACTGCATGAATTATCTAGGCATCAAGAACCCCATTGGTCTGCCCGTCAACAGGCACCTCGGCAGGCTCGCTGGATGGGATCACCGTGAGGGTCACCGCGAAATGCATGTCGACTTCGAGGGTCGACTCGCCGACTTTGAATGAGCAAACCTAGTCACGCTACAACACATAGACGTGGTCCATCCTTGGGTGGTAGAGCACAAAACCTTTATTGAGAAGACGTGCAACGACCGAGGCCAACAGAGGACGGACGGAGATATAATCAAAGAGCACAACTCATGTTTCACGCGTTGGTTCAAGGAGAAGCTTCTGTTGTACCCTTTACATGAGGGTTCTTCCGCGGAAGAACAACTCATATTCGCCTTGTCACAGGGTGCCGAGCACAACCTGATGACGTATGAGGCGTACGATATCAACGGCCACACATTCTACACCGAGGGAAAGGACATGAAGAGTGATGGTTATCAGAACTCCGGGGTAAGATGGAATCCTACACCGGTAACGAAAAGGCACTACAAGAAATATGTCAACTTGTGACCTTGACTATTGGTCACTGAATGGTCATTATTTTCCATTTGTGACATTTTTGTGATCAAAAACAGATGGTCAAAAGCTAGCAGTCGTAAACTCAAATTAACGACCTTCACTGTGAGAAGGTCGTAGACATTTACGACCAAAATATGCCTACTGTTTTATTTTGCTCACTAGCAGCCTCCCCAAGCCACGTAGGCATCCGACGTGGCAATCTGATGTGGCACAAGAATCAGCCCCGTCCAATTCGGTGTTTATATGGGCCGAGCCCATTAATTCGGCCTTTTTAATATTTATTTTTCCTATTAATTTTTGCTAGCTACATGGGTTGGCCCAGCAATTCGGCCTTTTTATTTCTAGATGTGGCCTTTTACAGCATATGATCTTTTATTTTTTGCCATTTTATTTTCCACTGTTTTACATTTGTCCCAAATTATCATACATTGGTCCCACACATCAGAAATTTCAAATGTGCTCAAATTATTTTGATAAGTGGGTTGCATGAGTCATGTTTCCATTGCACACATTTTCAAATCACATACATAATTACTATTTCATATGAAACAGAAATTGTAATTCTGAAACATACATGAAATTCACAAACAAAGAGAAGATACATTAATTCACATACATAATTACTATTTCATTCACAAACAGAGAGAAGATACATTAAATTCCCAGATAACTCGCTATTATTACATAACTTGCTATATAAGAGAATGTCTTGGAGCTTCTTTGAACATCTTCCGACTTGAATTTACTCTAAACAAGAGACTGAACCCAACAAGCTAGATTCATTCAACATCATCGACAATTCAGTAAAGTACTGCAGTTTAGAACTGATGAGAAAAAAAAACTACACAACTTCATAACTGAACATATTCAAGTAAAAATTGTACAAGTTACATTCCAGTAAACAAACTGTACAAGTTGACGATTCCCTGTTGCATATACATATCACTTGTGTCATGTTTGGGGGTTCAGAATGTACACAACATGTTTATGGTAGATGAACTGCAGCTGCTAGGAATAGTAAAGCAAAGATGTACTGCCACTAATCAGCAAAAACATAACATTTTCTCAAAGTTAATGATAGCATATTTAACCGTAAATAACAGAATAATGCAATAAATTGGTATAGAGCAAGGTACTGAGCATAGGCCAGGCCAACAATAAATTGGTACTAAATCTAGAAATCACCATCTAAAATTTAGTTAATGAGATATTTTAGAATCAACTTGACAATTAATAGTAATGTTTGCATAGGACACATCCAGAACAAAAATTATACATAAATGCCTAAATTTCAATGCCCGATGCCCAAAATGTAAGATGATGGTTCTGGAAAAATAGTAAACTTGCAACCAGATTTAAAGAAAAGAAAATAGCAAGGTGCTGCCATGACCAAATCCTAACCAGAATGCATTTAACAAAATGGATTGCTTCTAGCTGCTGTAACGACATGTTCCATCAGGCCATGATCAAGTACTCCAGACCATTGCATTCTTTGCAAAAAGAAATACTAGATGAATCTCACTAACAGGAGCACTAGGTGATTAATGGAAGTAATCTGCAGATTACACAGTGAACAAGTGAAGAATTTATCTCTCCCTGTAGAAGAACTAAGTTGATGAAGACATGCAGCAGCAGCAGGAGAAGCCTTGAATCATTGGTTTGGTCGGGTCGTCCACCACACTAGCCACCATCACGTACTCGTCACCATCAGCAACGTTGCTCCTGCAGCAGCAACATATAACCATTTATAAATTAAACGGACCACGTACAAGGTTATACTAAGCATGTAAGTAAAGTCCAGCTACACGTACAAGGTTATACTAAGCATGTAAGTACAGTCCAGCTATAAAGTGGATGGCAAAGTGTGGCTGCTGTTGTTGCTACTTTAGCCAACTGAGCTAATTAATCTCATCAACCTAATACACTTCTCTCAAAAAAGAAAAAAGCAACTTCAAATATTGAGTACAACAGCAACATCTACTTGTTACTGGAGTTCCAGTTCAAGATGGCCAGAGGCCACTTGGCACCATGGAACCTGCACAACTTCCACCATATATATGAATGAGTTAGAAAGAAAACTAGAGTTGAACTACCCAGCCTCATACATATACACATAAGCGAGCAAAATTTGATTACACAAGAAGGTAGCTGGAGTGGTGGTGGACAAATGAAAGTCGACGGCCACGGCTCAGCGAGGAGAGGAGCTCAACATTGAAGTTTCGTAAAACAGGAGTTTCATTAATTTGAGAGTGGGTTTTAGTAGCTCAAGCTTAGTTAAGTTAAGCACTTAGTACTAAACAGGAGCAACACTTGAACCGTAACATGTCCAGAAAGGAAACAAAACATGAGACGAGTATTGATAGCAAGTCCACGAAGGACATCCAATGGATTCAGCCACATCCTAATAAACCTGCAGCATTATTTAGCACCTAATTATCAGCAACAAAGCAATGGCTAGACGAGCACCACCACAACAAAGCGACACTAACACTTGGCCCAAGCAAGGAATCAGCTCACACACGCAAGATGATGATTGCATACATACAAATCATGTGCTCGCAGAAAAAAAAATCCAAGCAGGAGCTCATCTTCTCTCTCTGTTTTGTAACTAACAACCTAAATAAAATAAAATAAAAACATGACTTGTTCATACAGATCCCTCTAAAATTCCTTGGCACAAGTGCATCACATATTCATCAACTTAACATCAGAAGTAGTGAGCACGAGAAGAGGGGGAGGGAGATGGAGGAGCTACCTGCCGCGGTCGCAATGGAAGCAGAGGAGCAGACACCTCTTGCCCCTCCCCCTCAAGCAGGACGGGGCTGCCGGCTGGGTGCGCCCCTACTCCTTCGCCTCCTCGAGCAGGAGACCCCCTTCCCCTGATGCTGCTTGGCGTGCCCCATCACTAGTCACCCTGCACATAGCAAGTTTCAAATGTTCAGAATAGTGAGATGATTCCATACAAAGTAGAATAGTTGTACTTGGCAATGCACACTAGCTAACAGAATGCCCACAATAAATATTTTGGCTAAACTACTTTCCTTGACAACTTTACAAATTACAGCAATGATTCATCTGACTATTTCTAGAGGAATCAACCCAACCCCTATTGCTTGGAACTGAACCCCGAGCTCCTTCCTTATGTAACAACCTGAAGTAAGTTTGCATGATGCAGATTTGTACAATTTCTAGATTAAACAAACTCCTTGTGTACATTAACGGATTAATTAACAGTCCATTCATGTGCTGATTATCTAGACTACAGTAAGGCACCCCATTAAACATGCGAGGCCACGAATCTGGCACGGGCAGACCCAGAACAACACCAAAGGCGGGAGGCGCGACGCCGCAAGGAATCAAAGCAGTGATCTTAACCAGTCTGTCATTGAAACTGTAGCAGACTCGGTGGTGCGAGACCGTGATTCCAGCCTTTGTCGCTTCAGCTAACGACCTAGATGATGAACAAAACAAAAAGGGGAGAAGATATCATCATCAAACTTGGAACAACTGGAAAGTAGAAACAAAAAAAAGAGGAAACATGAAGAAGAGATATCATCAAATCCGGCTAGGCTATGCTCCCGTTCCAAATAGTAGAAGTGTAGAACTGAAGCTGGAATGCACAGCAGCAGCCAGCAGCACTGTTGGAGCAGATATATACAGATAAAAGGCAGGGCCACCCGCATTGCATTTCAGCAAAGCCAACAGGGAGAAAAGGGGAGCAGAGCAGAGCATACTTGATGAGCGTGCCTCCTTTGCCGATGAGTGTGCCGCAGCAGGCGTAGGGCACCACCAGCACCACGGTGTTGTCGGCATGGTCGCCCTGCAACCACAACAGAGGATTGGAGTCTCTGAATCAAACCACAGCCGAAGCAAACCAACTGTAAGATCATCAACTGTAAAAGAACATTTACAGTAACTCTGAAGAAATGTTGAGCCTTTTTTTGTACAGTACAGAGAACAGAGGAGGGTCTGAACATTCACTACTTCAAGTAGGAGTACCTGGTAGCGAATCTTGTGGAGGAGGAGCTCGGCGGCGTCCATGATGGCGCGGAAGGGGCCGGAGAGGAAGGCTCATGGTTCCTTGAGCAGCTGAGTCAGGCGAAGACGCACCCGGAGCCGAGCTGGCCCTGCGCGACGCGGCGGAAGGCGGAGGAGATGCCGGCTAGGACGGAGCGGATGAGGGCGTCGAGCTCGTCGGCCACCGGCTGCAGGTCGGGGATGGGCGGCGTAGGGTGGCCGAGGAGGCGCGCGGCCCTGGACAACGCGTACAGCACGACCAGGAGGAGGAAGAGCATGTCGGCGGCCAGCGACACGGCCGTGTAACCGGAGGCGTCGTGGAATAGGATCTAGGAGGCGACGGCGGTCGCTAGGAGTAGGGCGCTCAGGTCGGCCCAGCCTCGGCCCCACAGCACCACGTATACGGTGAGGGTCGTCGACAGGGGGGGTGGGTTTTGGGGCGGCGGCGGATCGAGATCTGAGGGAGGGAGAGGGCGGCGGCTGTGGGTGCGTAGGAGAGAGGGGGGCTAGAGGACGAGTGGTGCGGGTTGTGTTAGGGCTAGTTGGGTGAGACGGTGAGGGGGTCAAGTGTGTCGTTGGATCCGGGACGATCGGACGGTTCAGATCGCCTAAGGTAGGGTGATCCGGGGGAGATGTCCTGATTGGTTGGAGATTCTGGGTGTAATTTAAAATATAGTCCCTAAGTGCTAAAAACAAAGGGGTTTATGAAGCAACTATCAATAATATTTTGCAAAATGGAACCATTAAAATTTTCACTCAAGCTATACCACAGCTTATGGATGATAACCAACTTGTATGCATTTCCGATCGTTCTAGCCTTTTTTTGGCCATTTAAACCAACTTGTACCAAATCAGGAGGAACCGGGTCAAATTTAAACTACAACAACTTCATAGTTTGCTCATTGTTTTTTCCAAAAAACATTTTTAGGTGCACATGTATATATTTCATCGCAGAACACTATGAGTTTTGTAAGATTTCACCCGCAGCTACGAACGGTTATGCCCATGGTTTTAACAGCGTTTTGAAATTGGCATAAAGAATTAAAGAAATCAAAAAAATGGAAAGCCTTTGCATTGTGTCATTATATGTGATCTAGTGTATAGGGTGCATCTTGGAATGGCAAACAATGTTGGCTAAGGAATTTTTCATTTTCTTCAGACGAAAAAACAATTTTCCATTTTTTGAGTGCCCGAAATGAGGTTTTTTTGTGAAGGACCTACCATATATTTGTTGCAAAGTTGTACTAAATCAATTTTCTAAAATACTAGGACATATTTAATGCACAATTGACCAAATGTTTGGGTGTAAAAAGTTTTAATCCACCTCTCGTAAAAAAGACAAATTCCCGCCAATTCAGTTGGAAGCGGGTCAAATTTGAACTGTAGCTACCTCGTAATTTGCTCTTTATTTTTTCCAAAAATCATTTCTAGATACATAAGTATCTATTTAATCAGAGAAACACCAAAAAAATTCCAAGATTCAACCACTAGCTAGGAACCGTCAAGCCCGTCGTTTTGCCCGCATTTTGAAACGGGCATAAAATATTAAAAAATATTAAAAAATTGGAAAACCTTCGCATTGTGTCATCATATGTGACCATGTTTCCAGGAAAAATAATAAACTTGTAATACGGTAATTATTTTTAAAATATGTTCTCAGAAATGAGCTATCATGCGTGAAGATTCATGGCTTTCAAACCAAATGATCAATCTTATGGTCACATTCTTGGCATAGTTTATTCAAATGATCTCATATTGCGCACAAGGGTGCATCTTGGAATTCCAAACAATGTTTCCAAAGGGAGTTTTCATTTTCTTTGCACGGAAAATTCATTTTCCATTTTTCGAGTGCCCGAAATGAGGTTTTTTTGTGAAGGACCTACCATATATTTGTTGCAAAATTGTAACAAATCAATTTTCTAAAATACTAGGACATATTTAATGCACAATTGATCAAATGGTTGGGTGTAAAAATGTCACATCCCTGGTTCTGGTATGCTCAAGGCTAGCTAGTCATGTGTGCATCATGTTTACATTCCATTTAAATTTGAAATGGGGATATGTGAAACCCTCAGAATCATTTCTGGAAATGACCCAGATAAAAATTGCTCCAAAAAGGTCCAAGAAAATGCTCATATTGCTCTCTGAAAATATTGGACAGAGATAAAAATCAAACCAATATTTTTAGGAGCTCATAAATATTTATTTTGGGCATTTGGAACTAATGCATAATTATTTGCATTGGATTTATATATGTTATGTATAAAATATATGTCCAAAAATTATGCCATTTGTTGAGGAGCTTTGGAATAATACCACTAGCTCCTGCAAAAATTGGCATAAGATAATAAATTGGTTTAGTATTTTTATTAAACCAAAACAAATGTCAGAAAAATAAAAAAACAGAAACAAAACAGAAAGGGAGAAACTTACGTGGCGCCTACCTGCAGCCCACAGGCCCAGCACTGTGTAGCCTGGCCTGGCCCAGCGGGCCGGCCGAGCCAGCTGGCCGCGCCAGTCGTCCCGCTCCTCGCGCCAGAGAGTCAGCTGCCTGCCTGCCCTCTCCCCTCTTCGACCTGGCCTCGCCAGAAGCGCCCAGCTCCCCTGGCCTCACTCCCTCTCTCTTGTGCCTCTCCCCTCCTCTCTCTCGCTCTTTCCCTAGACGCCCGAACGCACCGGAAAGCGCCGCCACACGCCGACGCGGCCACAGCCTCCCTCTCGCCTTATCGTCATGCCCATGTGCCCCGCCGCTATGGGCTACGCCTCCTCGTCGAGATGCACGGTGCCGGACGCCCTGGAACGCTGCCATCGCCATCGTCTTCCTCCTCGGGCTCCGCCGTCCGCCGCCGTCGATTCGTCGTCTCAAGGTCTTCCCCGAGCCCGCTGTGCTGCTCCGCGTGATCGCCATGAGCATCTCCTCGTTTCCCCTCTCTTCTCCCCCTCGTTCTCGCGTCGTAGCCGTCGTTTCCACCATGGCCGAAGCCATCGCTACCATAGCTCCTCGCCGTCGTGGCCACAGCCACTGTAGCTCGGAGCCGAGCTTACCGTTGCACTCAGTGCACTCTGGCGAGTCGAGCGGACCCGCTCGTAGCCTTCCCCGTGCCCCACAACATCAAAACCCCGATGGCCAAACTCCGGCCGCTGCACTCGTCGCCGCCGCCGTCGTTCTGGGCCACCTCGGCAAAACCCTTTGCACCGTTGGATGCGGCACTCCGCCAGCTCCCCGTAGCTCCTCTCCCTGTGTCGTTTGGACGCCGGAACAACGACTCCGGCGAAGAACCGCCGTGGCTCGAGGTCGTCGCCGGCCAAACTCGGGCGAGGCCGACGTGGCTGTCATTAGCGCCTAATCCCGCAGCCTAAACCACCCCACCAGCCGCTGACCGTGAGCCCCAGGGCCAAGTCAAACCCTAGTCAATGCAGGTTTGACCTAGGCTTAACCACTTTGTCACTGACGTGTGGCCCTCACACGTCAGGTTTGACCCAGGTTGACTGCTGACGCAACGCTGACCTCAAGCTGACGCATTAAATGATTTCTAGAATTATTTTAACTCAGGAAATTCCAGAATATTGTTTAAACTTAAAAAAAACATAGAAATTCAATTGTAGCTCAGATTGAAATAATTTATATATGAAAAATTATCAGAAAAATGCAATCTTTCCATCTGTACTAGTTTCATGCATGACAAACCAACTTATACCTACTGTATAAGTGAAAACACATGAATGGCATTTATAAATGTTTAATTTTGGAGTTGCATTTGAACCCTTGGTTCAAATGGACTTCTTCCAAGTGAATGCTAGCTGCATTAGCTCAAACAACATCACATCTACATGCCATGTTCATGCATCATGTTGTTGCATATGATTGTGTTTTGATTGTCGACACCGTTCCTTCTCGATAGGTCCTGCTCCGGAGACCGTTACAGAGTACCTGTGTGAGGAGCAGTGCCCCCTCTGTTGATCTACCAGGCAAGAAAACCCCCTTGTTCATTCCGATACAATCCTACTCTCTCGCTCCTGCTCTCAGTTATTGCATTAGGACAACAATGATTCAACTGTTACTTTGTGCTGCGGTAGTTGAACCCATTCCACTGCATGACCTGTCATTGCCACAGTAAATAGTTGAAACCCACTAGCATGTGTAGGAGTTGATTGAAGCCATTGTTGTGTTCCTATCATGCCATGCCTGCTATTGCTTAGAGTGTGTCAGGTCTGATTCATTGGGAATGAATTGGAGTGCAGTGCTCTATGTTCTGATGCTGAGAGTTAAGTGTGTGAACACGATTTGCTAAAGGTAGCGGTGAGAGGCCATGTAGGAGTACATGGTGGGTTGTCTCACTGGAACCATCCTTAAGCACTGAGTTCTGTGTATGTTGTCCAATGACTAGCTACTACCATGCATTGGAATGCTTAAGTGCCCCTCTCGACTTATTAACCAACTTGATCTCTGTCCAGGAGTCGCAATTAGTTTCTGGTGTTTGTAGATAGTGTTATTTTTCTACCAAGTGGCACCGACAGGGTGGGCTCGGGGCAGACTAGGCACACGTGGCCTGGTGTACAGAGTGGAACCCGGATGGTGGGCTCGGGAACCCTGCACACATTGTTTGGGGCCGTGAGTGAAACCCCGACCGGATCTCCTTACGGATGGAACCCGAATAGGCGATGAACCTGGATTAGAGTCTTGTGTGGTTAGTCAGGTCGTGGCCGACACCCTCGCCAGGCTTCCGCTTGAAGGTTGCCGAGATACATGATGTGTACATGGCGGTAAGTGGCGAGAGCGTGTGTGAAGAAGTACACCCCTGCAGGGTTAACATGATCTATTCGAATAGTCGGGTCCACAGTTATGGACTTCTTGGATGCTTACGTGGTACATAGACAACTTGAAGTGGATACTCTAAAATGCTCAAGACAAGTGTGAGTGCTATGGATGGCCTTCTCATAGGGAGACGGGGATGAATCCATAGTAGTGTATGGTGTGGTGTTTAGTGGACTCGTGTGCGCCATCTCACCTCAAAGAAGTTCTCATAGTCATAGAACAGGATAGCCACTGAGTCAAAGCTGGCTTGCTGCAACTAAACCCCACATTACCCTCTTGATACAAATGCATGTATGATAGGATCTGATGTAAGTCTTGCTGAGTACCTTTGTACTCATGTTGCTTTATTTATGTTTTTGCAGCGGGGACTTTGGTCTTACTAGTGTTCTCGTGGACTTCGACGAGTAGCTTGTACCTCAGCTATGGTCTTGTTAGGATGTTGTAGATAGTCGGGCTCTTCAGCCTTTTCATTTGTAGATGTCTGTACTCAGACATGTAATGCTCCCGCTTGTTGCTTGTTTGCTCTGAATGTTGGGCCATGTGACCCCTGTTTGTAATAAGTGCTATGATGGCTCTTTGAGCCTTATCTATATGAATTGTTGAGTTATGCTGTGATGCCATGTTGTACAGCACATACTTGCATGTTATGCGTACGTGTAATGTGTATTGCTATGTGTGGGATCTGACTATCTAGTTATTTATCCTTAGTAGCCTCTCTTACCGGGAAATGTACCCTAGTGCTTCCACTGAGCCCTAGTAGCTTGCTACTGCTCCGGAACACTTAGGATGGCCGGCATGTGTCCTTCTCCGTTCCTGTGTCTGTCCCTTCGGGGGAATGTCATGCGGTGTCTACCGGAGTCTTGTTAGCCTGCTACAGCCCGGATCCTCCGAAGTCCTGCTAGCCCAGCTGCTACAGCCCGGATTCACTTGCTGATGACCGACACATTCGATGCTGGGTCATGTATGCATGTCCTTATAAGTTAGTGCCACTTCGGGTTCATGACTAGCCATGTCAGCCCGGGTTCTTGTCATATGGATGCTAGCGACACTATCATAAACGTGTGCCAAAAGGCGCAAACGGTCCCGGGCATGGTAAGGCGACACCCGTGGGAATACCGTGCGTGAGGCCGCAAAGTGATATGAGGTGTTACATGCTAGACCGGTGTGGCATAGAATCGGGGTCCTGACAGCTTTGGTATCAGGGTCTGACTGCCTGTAGGATTACCAAGCCAAACTGGTCAAAGTTGAGTCTAGAAATTCTTTAGTTATGTAAGGGAATTGATTGTGGGAAGGAACATAAGGCTCTTTTTACTCCTTAACCTCATGCCCTTCTGATCTGAGTCATCCTACCTTTCCTACGGGGTTAAGGAACTAGGCTTTCTCTTCCGTCTATCAGGATCACGTGTTACTACTCTGTAGTCCCATAGGATTGGTTGATCAGAGTCATATCCCAGTTTCGAGTACTTCCGTTGTAGCCTGTTTAGCATTATCCCAGAACCTTGAGTGGTGATGTTGAGTTGTTGTACTACCCCATTTTTGGTAGGATGTCTCATTCTGAGCATTTTACCGCCGTTATGCTGCCTGAATTGCCCTAGGAGTTCGAAAGATACTAATTTCTTTGTCCTACATTATAGAGTCTATAGTTGATGCTGATTCTGTCCTTGGTTTCGTTTCTCAGGATGTCATCAATTAAACAAAGTTCTGTTGCTCGTAGCCAGAACCACGGAGATGGTAGGGATGAGGATCCTCCTGATCAACCTTCGTTGACAGAGTTCATGTTAGAGATGGAGAGGAACAAGCGTGGGTCTAACCGCTTGTTGTCACGTATCGAGGAGAACACCGCACATCGGATCAAAGGGTCTGCAACCATCCATGACTTCATTCGCTTGCACCTACCCACCTTTCATCATTCCATTGAGCCAGTCGATGCAGATGACTGGCTCTGGGCATCACTCATAAGCTGCGTTCCGTGAACGTAGTTGAAGATGACAAGGTCATCTATGCCACATACCATCTGGAAGGTCCTGCTAGTCTTTGGTGGCAGAACTATGAGGCTATGCTTCTAGTTGGCCAGATTCCTACCTGGAGAGATTTCACTGAGGCTTTTCGTGAGCATCACATTACTCAGGCCATCATTGATCGCAAGAGAGAAGAGTTCTGTAGTTTCACCCAGAGTAAGATGGTTGTTGATGCTTACAGTAGAAAGTTTGAGAACCTTGCCCGTTATGCCACAGAAGAGGTGTCCACGGACGCCAAGAAGCAGGCTAGGTTCTGGAAGGGTCTCAACCCCAAGTTGCGCCGTGATCTCCACCTGCATCATCGTGATACATTCAAGGCCCTTGTGAACAAGGCCATTAATGCAAAAATAGCTAAGCTCACTTACGAGGAGTCTTGTAAGCACACCCGTGATTTGGGATCCTCCTCCAGTTCTGGTTCTCAGAAGCGCCGGATTTGGGTTCCAAACTCCGCTCTTCCTTCTGGATATTCACCGAGGCCATCTTATGTGGTGCCTCACCCAGCTGAGTCGTATGTTCCACCCAAGCCTACTGGTAGACCGCTTGTCAGTGCGGGTCCACATCCAACTTCAGGGACTTGCTTCACATGCGGGAAGCCAGGACACTATGCACATGACTGCTCTCAGGCCAGATATGCACCACCCCCGCCTGAGAAGTCTGTTGGCTGTGGTAAGCCATCACGCAAGATGATCAGTGTCAAGTCAGCCCCCACTGAACATGGACGTGTGCATCACGTCTCAGCTAAAGACGCTCATGATGATCCGGATGTCGTTCTTGGTACACTCCTTGTCAACTATCATCCAACATCGATTCTGTTCGATACAGGAGCATCTCACTCTTTCATTTCTGGAGGCTATGCTCGTTTGCACGACATGTCATTTTGTGATATGCCAACCCCGCTTGAAATCCGAACCCCGAGGTCTAGATGGTAAACTACGAGAATCAGTGACCAATTGTAAGTACAGCGGGGTTTTACGCCCAAACTGTGAGTGTCGTGTTCCCCACAAGGACTAGGCGACAGCGACTATGCTCGGCTAAAGCTAGGTGACAATTCAGAAGATGATCGCAAGAAAATAAAATCTAAACTAACAAGGTTGTTCCGGAAGATCGTTGACAAAAGAAATGCAAAATAGCAAAGGGAGGTTCAGATTTCACTTCACTTATTTTTAGTAGTTTCGTTTTACTTGAGACAAATGCTAATACAAGCATACATCAACGGCTAAGGAATTGAAAAAACATGAACATATGTATAACTATTTAACATTCAACAGAGGGAATAAACAAGTATATAGGACAAAACAAATATATATCATATCACAAACACTTGTATCACAGGTACATGGCTAGCACAAGGACAATAAAAAGTAGCAAGTTTCTACAACAAGTAGTACATAGGTGCTCAACTTAACTAGTGAACACAAACACATAACAGAGTGTCATCAGTACTAATTCACACCCAGCTACAAAATAAGCAAGAACAACATGTCTCTGGACTAAACATATATATCAAGCATATCACTACTAGTTCAAATCTGGACATTTCAAAGTCTTGCAAATCTCAAGTTCATAGAAATAGCAGCAGGTGGGATTCAGAGAAGGTGCAGCAGTAGGGACACAGAGAAGAAGAACTGCAGCAGTTTTGGGAAGAAGAGATCAGCAGCAAGAGGTTGAGAGAATAAGCAGCAAAGATCTGGGGCAAGGGAGCAGCAGCAGGTGAAGGAGAAGAAGGACGACGGCAGGGATTCAGAGAGAGAGAAGCAGCAGAGAGGGTTGTGGGCGAGCAGCAGCAGGTTGAAGATAAAAGGAGCAGTAGTAGGGGAGCTCGCTAGGGATCAGACTCCACGATCCCCTTGTCTGGTCCGGGGCATGAGTAGCAAGGGGAAGCGGCAGGGAGAGGTGGCGAGATTGCACTGGTGGATGGAGGTTGCTGGCGCTGGGTGTAAGGAGATGGTCGTGGCTAGCACTGAGTGACGGTGGAGGAAGTGGTGGTGTTTGGGTGATGGAGCAGCGGGTGGGAGGTGGTGGCGCTGTGGTGCCGATGGAATAGTGGATGGTGCTAATGGTATGGCACAGTGGCGCGCCGCCACGCCGGCCTGGCCGCGATCGCGGCCGGTGGTGGAGAAGGAAGGGTGAGGGAGAGAGGTGAGATGCCAGGCCTAAAGGGGAACGAAGGAGGAGGCTAGGGATTTGATCCCCTCCTCCGATCTGTCACTTTTTAAATTTGGCCCCCCTCCTTCTTTACTTTTAGCACAAGATGATCCTCTCTTCAATAGTTGGCCCCCTGGTTACTTCGTTTCTTCTCGCACAAGTCCATTCTTCCTCCTCTTCTTCGTTCTCTTAGCCACTTAGTCCGGATCTTGAAGTTTATAGTGCCTTCTCGCACTTATCTGCAAAAGAAACAAATGACTAGTAAATGACTCTTTATATGATTTTCATGCAAATATTCAATATTTTACAGCAAGAATTGATGGTCATATCTCAATAAACCACATATTTGAGTGCCAAAAGATGTGTATGAAATGTTCTTATCAATCAGCTATGGTAATGAAATCTTTGTTGATAGACTGGTATTCCTTGCATCACTTGTAGCCCTCAAGTCCTCAGATATTAACATCATCTTGGGTATTGACTGGATGACAACTCATCATGCCAAGATTGATTGTTATACCAGGTTTGTTCATCTTACACACCCATCTGGCAAGATAGTCACTGTCTCCACTTGAGTTGCAAAGCGTCAGCTCTATTCCCTTAATGCCAACCCTCTTCCAGACCTTGAAGATATACCGGTAGTCCGTGACTTCCCGGATGTCTTTCCAGAGGAACTGCCAGGTGTTCCTCCTGACAGAGATGTAGAGTTCGTCATAGATCTTATTCCAGGAACCGCTCCAATCTCTAGGAGACCTTACAAGATGGCACCCTTAGATCTAGCCGAGCTTAAGAAACAACTTGATGAGTCCTTGCAAAAGGGTTTCATCCGTCCTAGTTCTTCTCCTTGGGCTTGCCCCGTCCTCTTCGTCAAGAAGAAGGATGGTACAGACCGGATGGTTGTAGATTATCGGCCCGTTAATTTGGTCACGATAAAGAACAAATATCCGCTCCCCAGGATCAACAACCTGTATGATCATCTCGCTGGATCCTCAGTCTTTTCTAAGATGGATTTGAGGTTAGGCTACCACCATATCAAGATCAGAAACGGGGACATCCCCAAGACGGCCTTTTTCACTCATTATGGCCAGTACGAGTACACCGTCATGTCCTTCAGTCTAACCAACGCCCCAACCACATTCTCGTGCTTGATGAACTCGATCTTCATGGCGTACTTAGATAAATTCGTCGTGGTTTACCTCGATGATATTCTTATTTACTCGAAGAACGAGGAAGAGCATGCCGAACATCTTAGACTTGTGTTAGAAAAACTCAGAGAGCACCGCCTTTATGCCAAGTTCGCCAAGTGTGAATTTTGGTTCTCAGAAGTGACCTACCTAGGCCACGTAATCTCTAGTAAGGGCATTGCTGTCAATCCCGAGAGAGTTCAGGCCGTTCTTGATTGGACTCCACCTGAAACTGTTAAACAAGTTAGGAGTCTCCTTGGTCTAGCCAGCTATTGTCGCCACTTTGTTGAAAACTTCTCTAAAGTGGCCAAACACCTCACGGAACTTCTCAAGAAAGATAAAGAGTTTGAGTGGTCCCCACAGTGTGAGTACATTTTTCAGGAACTGAAAAGATGCCCGACTTCTGCTCCCATACTTGTGCCACCGGATTTCATGAAGGACTTTGTTATCTACTACGACGCCTCACGACAAGGACTAGGTTGCATTCTTATGCAGGATCGTCATGTGATTGCCTATGCATCTCGACAGTTGCATCCACATGAGGAGAATTATCCTACACATGATCTAGAGCTTGCAGCCGTAGTCTATGCACTCAAGACCTGGCGACATTACCTTCTTGGTAAGCGTTGCGAGATCTACACCGATCACCAGAGTCTCAAGTATATCTTGACCCAACCAGATTTGAACCTTAGGCAAAGATGTTGGTTGGAGTTGATCTCAGATTATGATCTATGGATTACCCACACCCAAGGCAAGGCCAATGTCATGGCTGATGCGCTAAGTCATAAATCCTATTGCAACAATCTCATGTTGCAGCAGGGCCAACCACTTCTCCATGAGGAATTATGTAAGCTTAACCTCCACATTGCTCCTCACAGATTCCTTTCTACCTTGGTGGCGAAACCTACCCTCGAGGATCAGATCATTACTGACCAGAAGTTTGATAGGGGTGTTATCCGCATCAAGAGAAACATTAAGAAGGGAGTTGGTGGATGTTTCTCTATGGATGATCGAGGTGTTGTTTTCTTTGAGACTCGCTTGGTGGTCCCCAAGAATCAACATATGCGACAATTGATTCTTAAGGAGGCGCATGAATCTCCTCTCACGATTCATCCCGGTAGTACTAAGATGTATCAGGACCTACGCCAGAGGTTCTAGTGGACTAGGATGAAGAGAGAAATCGCTCAGTTTATTGCTAACTGTGACGTTTGTCGTCGCGTTAAGGCAGAGCATCAAAGACCTGCTGGCACCCTTCAGCCTTTAGCTATTCCTGAATGGAAATGGGATAAAGTTGGTATGGATTTCATCACCGGATTTCCCAGGACCAAGAGAGGGAATAATGCTATCTTCGTAGTCATTGATCGTCTCTCCAAAGTGGTGCACTTCCTACCTGTTCGAGAGAGTATCACTGATAGTCAGCTCGCTGACTTATATATTTCTCGAATAGTGTCACTCCATGGTATTCCACTAGAGATCAATTCAGACCGTGGTAGTCTTTTCACTTCTCATTTCCGGGAGAGTTTCCAAACTGCCATGGGAACCCATCTTTCCTTCAGTACCGCTTTCCACCGTCAGTCGAGTGGTCAGGTGGAAAGGGTCAATCAAATTCTCGAAGACATGCTTAGAGGTTGCGTTATCTCATTCGGTATGGATTGGGAGAAATGTCTTTCTTTTGCCGAGTTTGCTTATAACAATAGCTATCAATCCAGTCTCAAGAAAGCTCCTTTTGAGATTCTCTATGGACGAAGATGTCGAACACCCTTGAACTAGTCAAAAACCGGCGAAAGACAATTCTTTGGACCGGACATGATCCAAGAGGCAGAAGAGGAAGTTCGCATCATTCGTGAGAACTTGAAAACAACGCAGTCTTGTCAAAAGAGCCAGTAAGATCGTCATCATAAGGATATTACCTGTGAAGTTGGCGACAAAGCTTACCTTCGGGTTACTCCTTTGAAGGGTACCCCTCGTTTAGGTATCAAGAGCAAGTTGGCTCCTTTTTACATTGGTCCTTTTCGCATTCTCGCTAAACGAGGAGAGGTTGCCTACCAGTTGGAACTACCCCCACATCTTTCCAGAGTGCATGATGTCTTCCACATCTCTCAACTCAGGCGTTGCTTCTCGGATCCCATCCGGGGAGTGGACCACGAAACGCTTGATCTCCAAGTTAACCTCACATATCGAGAGTACCCTGTTCGCATTCTTAATCAAGCAGAGCATATCAGTCGACGTCATAACATCAAGTTTCTCAAGGTTCAGTGGTCTCATCATTCCGAGAGAGAAGATACTTGTGAGCGAGAAGATCGTCTTCGACTGGAGTACCCCACTTTCTTTCCATCGACCCCTGAATCTCGGGACGAGATTCTTTCAAGTGGGGGCGAGTTGTCACATCCCTAGTTCTTGTCTGCTCAAGGCTAGCTAGTCATGTGTGCATCATATTTACATTCCATTTAAATTTGAAATGGGGATATGTGAATCCCTCAGAATCATTTCTGGAAATGACCCAGATAAAAATTGCTCCAAAAAGGTCCAAGAAAATGCTTGTTGCTCTCTGAAAATATTGGACAGAGATAAAAATCAAACCAATATTTTTAGGAGCTCATAAGTATTTATTTTGGGCATTTGGAATTAATGCATAATTATTTGCATTGGATTTATATATGTTATATATATAATATATGTCCAAAAATTATGCCATTTGTTGAGGGGCTCTGGAATAATACCACTAGCTCCTGCAAAAATTGGCATAAGATAATAAATTGGCTTAGTATTTTTATTAAACCAAAACAAATGTCAGAAAAATAAAAAAACATAAACAAAACAGAAAGGGAGAAACTTACCTGGCGCCTACCTGCAGCCCACAGGCCCAACACTGTGTAGCCTGGCCTGGCCCAGCAGCCCAGCAGGCCGGCCCAGCCAGCTGGCCGCGCCAGTCGTCCCCCTCCTCGCGCCAGAGGGACATGATGCGTGGTCACCGCATGCTGCGCGCATGCGCGCCATGGCAGCTGCCTGCCTGCCCTCTCCCCTATTCGACCTGGCCTCGCCAGAAGCGCCCAGCTCCCCCTAGCCTCACTCCCTCTCTCCTGCGCCTCTCCCCTCCTCTCTCTCGCTCTCTCCTGCGATGCCTAAACGCACCGGAAAGGGCCGCCGCACGCCGTCACGGCCACAGCCTCCCTCTCGCCTCGCCGTCGTGCTCAAGTGCCCTGCCGCTGTTGGCTACGCCTCCTCGTCGAGACGCATGGTGCGGGACACCCTGGAACACCGCCATCGCCATTGTCTTCCTCCTCGGGCTCCGCCATCCGTCGTCATCGATTCGCCGTCTCCAGGTCTTCCCTGAGCCCGCTGTGCTGCTCCGCGTGATCGCCGGGAGCATCTTCCCGTTTCCCCTCTCTTCTCCCCTTGTTCCCACATTGTAGCCATCGTTTCCACCATGGCTAAAGCCATCGCCGCCGCAGCTCCTCGCGGTCGTGGCCACAGCCGCCGCAGCTCGGAGCCGTGCTCGCCATTGCACTCAGTGCACTCTGGCGAGTCGAGCGGACCCACTCGCAGCCTCCCCCGTGCCCCGCAACATCAAAACCCCGATGGCCGAACTCCGGCCGCCGCACTCGTCGTCGCCGTCGTCGTTCTGGGCCACCTCCGGTGAAACCCTTTGCACCATTGCATGCGGCACTCCGCCAGCTCCCCGTAGCTCCTCTCCCTGTGTCGTTTGGACGCGGAACAGCGACTCCGGCCAAGAACTACCGCGGCTCGAGGTCGTAGCCGGCCGAACTCCGGCGAGGCCGACTTGGCTGTCATTAGCGCCTAATCCCGCAGCCTAAACCACCCCACCAGCCGCTGACCGTGAGCCCTAGGGCCAAGTCAAACCCTGGTCAGTGCGGGTTTGACCCAGGCTTAACCACTGTGTCACTGACGTGTGCCTCCACACATCAGGTTTGGCCCAGGTTGACTACTGACGCAGTGTTGACCTCAAGCTGACGCAATAAACGATTTCTGGAATTATTTTAACTCAGGAAATTCCACAATATTGTTTCAACTTCAAAAAAACATAGAAATTCAACCGTAGCTCAGATTGAAATAATTTATATATGAAAAATTATCAGAAAAATGCAATCTTTCCATGTGTACTAGTTTCATGCATTACAAACCAACTTATACCTACTGTATAAGTGAAAACACATGAGTGGCATTTATAAATGTTTAATTTTGGAGTTGCATTTGAACCCTTGGTTCAAATGGCTTCTTCCAAGTGAATGCTAGTTGCATTAGCTCAAACAACATCACATCTACATGCCATGTTCATGCATCATGTGATTGCATATGATTGTGTTTTGATTGTCAACACCGTTCCTTCTCGATAGGTCCTGCTCCGGAGATTGTTATAGAGTACCTGTCTGAGGAGCAGTGCCCCCTCTGTTGATCTACCAGGCAAGAAAACCCCCTTGTTCATTCCGATACAATCCTACTCTCTTGCTCCTACTCTCAGTTATTGCATTAGGATAACAACGATTCAACTGCTACTTGTGCTGCGGTAGTTGAACCCATTCCTCTGGATGACCTGTCATTGCCACAGTAAATAGTTGAAACCCACTAGCATGTGTAGGAGTTGATTGAAGCCATTGCTGTGTTCCTACCATGCCATGCCTGCTATTGCTTAGAGTGTGTCAGGTCTGATTCATTGGGAATGAATTGGAGTGCAGTGTTCTATGTTCTGATGCTGAGAGTTAAGTGTGTGAACACGATTTGGTAAAGGTAGCGGTGAGAGGCCATGTAGGAGTACATGGTGGGTTGTCTCAATGGAATCATCCTTAAGCACTGAGTTCTGTGTATGTTGTCCAATGACTAGCTACTACCACGCATTGGAATGCTTAAGTGCCCCTCTCGACTTATTAACCAACTTGATCTCTGTCCAGGAGTCATAATTATTTTCTGGTGTTTGTAGGTAGTGTTATTTTTCTACCAAGTGGCACCCAGCAGGGTGGGCTTGGAACAGACTAGGCACACATGGCCTGGTGTACCGAGTGGCACCTGGATGGTGGGCTCAGGAACCCTGCACACATCATTTGGGGCCGTGAGTGAAACCCCGGCTGCATCTCCTTACGAATGGAACCCGAATAGGCGATGAACCTGGATTAGAGTCTTGTGTGGTTAGTCAGGTCGTGGCCGACACCCTCGTCAGGCTTCCGCTTGAAGGTTGCCGAGATACATGACGTGTACATGGCGGTAAGTGGCGAGAGCATGTGTGAAGAAGTACAACCCTGCAGGGTTAACATGATCTATTAGAATAGCCGTGTTCGCGGTTATGGACTTCTTGGATGCTTACGTGGTACATAGACAACTTGAAGTGGATACTCTAAAATTCTCAAGACAGGTGTGAGTGCTATGGATGGCCTTCTCGTAGGGAGACGGGGATGAATTCATAGTAGTGTATTGTGTGGTGTTTACACTACGAAAAAATACACATCCGTGACATTTTGGGCCAAACGAATTTTTTTTCTGTCATACATATGACACTTCTATGACGATAACTGTGACAAAACCCGGTATCATCATAGATGTGGTGGGCTCCTACTTCCATGACAAAAAATCATGACAGAAAATGGGCTCTTCGTCCTGGGCGGGCCGGAGACGTAGCTGCATGACATTCTTTGGGCCGTCCATGACGGAAAAAACTGTGGTAGAAGCAAGGGGGAGGAAAATTTCAGGGAGTTACTGGTTATGGTGGGAGGTCGGGGGGCGGAGCAATGCGCGTTTCTCTCGTACGTACGCGCGTGTGTGCGAGGCGTTGGCTCTAACTGAAGCCGAGCGAGGCGTTGGGCTCTAACTGAACCCGAGCGATTGCACTGCAGGCTACGCGTTACTGAACCCGAGCGATCGATCGATGGCTGTTAACTGAACCCGATGGAGGGGTTCCCTCGCTACTGTTGCTAACTGAAGCCGATCGATGCTGCCTTTGGGATGAACAGTGAGTGTTGCGGGGGGAGGGGGGGTGGATGAACAGTGAGCGGTGGCGTTGCCTCTGGATGAACAGGAACCCCTGGTGTGGAGGGCTGGATGAACAGTAGACGGTGGAGGGGTGGCCGTGGTGGAGTGGTTGAACAGGACCCCGTGGTGTGGAGGGCTGGATGAACAATAGACGGTGGAGGGGTGGTTGAACAGTAGCCGGTGGTGTAGCGCGCGGTGGAGGCTGGATGAACAGGAGCCTGTGGAGGCTGGAGGAGGTCGACGGTAGCTCGTGGAGGCTGGAGGAGGTCGACGGTGGAGATGAACAGTATCCCGAGGAGTCCCATTTTGCGGTACACCACACCCCTCCCCCCCCCCGTTTTGACCGCAGCGCTCCAACACAAGTCCGTTTCGTCCGTTTTGCGGTACGCCACACCCCTCCTGATGAACAGGACCCCCGTTTCGACCGTAGCGCTCCAACACAAGTCCGTTTCGTCCGTTTTGCGGTACGCCACATGCCTCCCGATCAACAGGACCCCCGTTTCGACTGTAGGAGGTCCGTTTCCTCCGTTTTGCGGTATGCCACACCCCTCTCGATCAACAGGACCCCCATTTCGACCGTAGGAGGTCCGTTTCCTCCGTTCTGCGGTACGCCAGGTCTTGTTTCCATCGCCTGTTCCGTCCAAGCCGGTTGGCTCCCACGCGTTCCGTTGCCTCCCGATGAACACGATGCATTTCGTTGCCTCCCCATGAACACAACGCATTCCGTTGCCTCCCCATGAACACGACGCATTCCGTTGCCTCCTCATGAACATGACACATTCTGTTGCCTCCCCATGAACACGAGCCCTCGCCGTACGTATGCGCGACTAGGCGTTCGAGACCCCGCCCGTATGTACACATACATGGCTGTATTTTCTTTCCTACACCCTGGCCGCTATACGTACATGTACATGCTATGTGCGCGCCTCTACTACGACACTTGTGTGCCTTTACTACGTCACGTGTGCGCCTCTACATTGACCAGTATATATGTACGTACAAGTTCGCGACCAGAATGACAATGCTATGTACGCTTCGACCAGGTGGGTCCCGACTGTCAGGCAGTTCCTTGCATGCGAAAATGTAGCTGGTGGGTCCCAGCAGTCAGAGGGGCGAATCGTTTTTTTTTGCCCGGACGCACTTCCTTTGCGTGCGAAGATGTAACTGGTAGGTCCCAGCAGTCAGGGGGGTGATTCATTTTTTTCCGGACGCACTTCCTTGCGTGCAAAGATGTAGCTGGTGGGTCCCAGCAATCAGGGGGCGAATCTTTTTTTTGCCCGGACGCACTTCCTTGCGTGCGAAGATGTAGCTGGTGGGTCCCAGCAGTCAGGGGGGAACTTTTTTTCGTGAAATACGATGGCCCGTACGGTGGGTCCCCGCTGTCAGGTGGAGGAATCATTATTTTCCGCGTAATAAGGAGGCACTTCCTTGCTACGGCCGTGGACCCAGCTGTCAGCCTCTCCACGTACAGTCCATGTTCGATGGAAGTCGTTCCTTGACCATGTTGACCACGCCACGCCGAGAACACCACAGCAGTGGACGACGGCGAGGCCTAGGAAGGGGACGACTCGGAGCCGGGGAAGATGCAACAGTGGATGCCCACGCGAAGAGGAGTACGAGGGGTCACTGGTTCGGCTGCGGTGTGAGGCTGCTGTCGCCGTAGATTAACAGGGGGTGTGGGTGAGTAGAGGGATGGCCTGGCCAGCGGTGGGAGTAGTAGGAGGCCGTGAGGCCTCCGCGACATCACAGTCATCCACGGGAGGCAGGAGCACGCGGCATGACCGGCGCTAGTTTGGGCGGCTGGAGCAAGAAGACCAGAGGTTGAAGAAGCACTACAACCGTTGGATGAACATCGTACGGTAACACGAGCTAGAATCATTCATATTGACTAAGTTGACAAAGCCCTCCGTCCCCGTCAACTTGGTAGGCCCACAAGTCAGCCTCTGAGTATGCTCGGTTCCAGCTGGCAGGGGGAGTATTCATTTTTTTTGTGCATAATAAGGAGGCATTTCCTTGCATGCGAAGATACTTGGTGGGTCCGACAAGTCAGCCGGGGGCACGTTTTTTCGCGAAATACAGAGGCCCTTCCGGTGGGTCCCAGATGTCAGGTGGAGGAATAATTATTTTGCACATAATAAGGAGGCATTTACTTGTGTGCGGTCGTGGACCCAGCTGTCAACCTCTCCACGCATAGCCTACTTCCGATGGTGTCGTTCGTTGACCACGTTGACCATGCCACGCCGGGCGCATCAAAGGTGGTGGACAACGGCGAGGCCCCGGACAACAACGAGCCGGAGATGGGAAGACGCAGGAGTAGAGTCGCAGACGGAGAGGTGTACGAGGGTTAACTGGTTCTAGTGGGGTGTGGTTCGGCAGTCAGTGGAGAAGAACAGGAGGTGTGGAGGGTTGGAGGGATGGCCTGGCCAACGGTGGAGTAGCGCTTCATAGCGAAGCGTGCTAAGCGGAGCTGCTAGCAGCAGGAGGTGGGAGGTGGTCTCGGCGGCGCTGGAGGAAGAAGACGAGAGATTGAAGATGGATGCCGGCCGTTGGATGTAAATCCAACGGCTAACATGTCAGAATCATTTGTTGACTAAATTTACAACTACTTGCATTGGCTTCGACCTATTGGCCCACATTTCAGCCTCCAAAAATGTGGCACATATTCAACCCATTTTTTCAGAATTTACAGTCTTTTTTTTGCGCGGTAGAATTTACAGTCAATTTGATCTTTTTTTTGAATTACAGCCATTAGCTGGGCTGGGTGAACAATTAATGTAGCTTTCATGCGGCCCATTTATTTTATTTCCTAAAAAATTACAGGCCATTTGCGCTTTATCTAGATACACGATTTTGCTGGGCTGATTCTAATTATAATGTTGGGTTGGGCCAGCAATGTTATCAAAAAATAAAAAAGGGCTGAGCATTTTGTTATAAATATATTTAAATAATAAGTGATATTATTACATTCGTCCTTAAATCTTACCAAGCTTTTGTACACAATCACTAGGATTTTCGTGCCAAAACAATCCAGGATTTTATTTGTTAAGAAATTATTTTTATAAGTTAATAAGATGTGGGATATTGTTTTCTTACATATGTAAGTATCTGTTAAATATATGATGACAATAAAAATAATATATAATAACATATAAAATAATTTAAATATATATAATATAGTTAAAAGGGAAACATAAGTTGTACCTGGCGTTCCTATTCTTATATAGAAAAATAGAACAGACCGCTGCGTTTTCTTCAAAAAAATACATAAATTGGGCTGCCAAAAATAAAACCTCGGATGGGAGGTCCATAGGCCGGTCGATACATGACGGCCCTAAGAAAATACAAACAGGCCCTCCCATCCGAGGTCGTGGGCTGCGCATGTTAAAAATGAAAGCCTAGACGGGGCAGCCCAAAACCACGTCCAACACTTGCCAAAACTCCGTCCCTCGTTTTCTCTGTGTTTCGCACACTCAACATTGTGTGGGCATTTTGACTGTGCATCATATGAAGATGTGCTATGCATGAATGTTGATCAGCATGATGTTAACTGGCTGGTAGTTCCATTTTCGACCACGAATAAAACTTCCAACATGATGTTAACCCTGTTTGAAAAGGCCGTGTTAATATAAATGCTCTGCCTCTGAAAGTTGCAGTTTCTTATCTGAAACTGAACTTGCAGTTTCTTATCTGAAACTGAAACTTGCAGTTTCTTCTCGTCTGCACTTTTATACTCCTATGAAACTACATTTTTTAAGTGCTAAAAATAGATCTCTAGAATTCATAAAATTCTTCATATGCTCAATACTGCAAATCTGAAATTCAAAAGACATTCATATCTGAAAGTACTCTCAAAATACACAACACAAAACACAATTCACAACCTGCAAATACTGACAACCCTAAGCTCCTCCTGACAATTCACAACCTGCCCGACTATTGGGCTGGGGGGCAGTCCCCTCCTATTCCTCGGCGGCAGACAGCCGCCCCGTGAGACGATGTGAACGGCGAGGGAGACGATGGCGGGGAAGCGTCGTCGGGCCAACTGCTTTTCTCCTCTTGCAGTTGGGTTCGGTCGACGAAGACTCCACCGGCTCGCTCTGGCAGGACACCCTCACAAACGGCACCCTGTAGATGCTCGATCCTTCAATCTCTGGTGGATACTCCATCTGGGATCGATACTCCCACCACCGCTCCCTCACGATCGGATTCGGTGAATCTGTTTGCTCCATGGCCCAGAGGAGCAGCTCTATGTACTTCGGCGCGACTCCCTCCGGGAGTATCGCCACCTTTTCACTCTCTTGCAGATATTTGGCCATGGATGTCGCCGTCGCCGCTAGTTGGTCCTTGTTGTCAAACCAAGACTGTATCTGCAACATCCTAGCTAGCTTCACAGGGTCGCCGTCTGCGATCCTCACGTATCGGTTGTACTCCTCCATCGATCTACTTCTCCACAGCACCTTCACTCGCAGGCAGTGGTTTTTGAATGGAAGAGGAGAGGAGCGGCGTTGGTTTTGGACTGGAATAGGAGAGGAGGGGCGGTGGTTTTGAAATGGAAGAGGAGAGGAGCAGCGCGGGATTTAGATTGGAACAGGAGAGGAGTGGCGGTGGATTTAGATTGGAACATGAGAAGAGCGGAAGAGCGGCACTGGTCTTGGAAGTATTTTTTGTTGTTTTGCGTATTTTGGGTCAAAGTTTGACCACGTACTGTATGTGACAAGCAAAATGTGAATGCATGTCACCAAAAATTGTATCGTTTGGTTCGTATCTAAATGTACTTTCAAATTATATTATTTTTGCAATGTATAACATATATTTTATGTGCGAAAATCATGGTCAATTATGACCCAGAATAAAAGGGAGACTAGTTAATGTGGGGTCGCTTTCTTAATTGAAGGGTAAATTGATTTTGATTTTGATCCAGTCACAGCACGCCGGCCCTCTCGCCCAATCCTAAATCGCTGCCGCACGCTCCTCTCCCTCTTCTCCATTGCAAAACCACCTCCTCTCCTCTCCATCATCTCCATTCCAAAACCACCTTCTCGCCTCTCCCTCTTCTGATCTTCTCCATTGCAAAACCACCTCCTCTCCTCTCCATCATCTCCATTCCAAAACCACCGTCTCACCTCTCCCTCTTCTGATCTTCTCCATTGCAAAACCAACTCCACTCCTCTCCATCATCTCCATTCCAAAACCACCTCCTCTCCTCTCCATCATCTCCATTCCAAAACCACCGTCTCGCCTCTCCCTCTTCTGATCTTCTCTCCATTGCAAAACCACCTCCTCTCCTCTCCATCATCTCCATTCCAAAACCACCTCCTCTCCTCTCCCTCTTCTCTATTGCAAGACCACCGTCTCTCCTCCCATCTTCCAAAGCTAGCACCGGACCACTCAGAACGACATCTATGGAGAGGATGCAGCAGCGAATCAGGCAGATCGCCGGCGGCGACCAGGCAAAGTTAGCCAGGTTGAAGGAGATCCTTAGTTGGTTTGACAATGAGTGGGAGATTTCGAGGACGGTGCGGGCCATGTGGCAATGTATGCGAAAGAGCGAGACGGCGGCGATGAGGGCGGCGATGTACATGTACTCCTCGGCGGCAGTCATGCCGCAGTCCTCCGAGTTCATCGAGTATCTCCTATGGGCGATGGAGCAGACAGATTCGCCGAGGCGACAGTCAGGCGGAGGTGGTGGGCGTACAGGTCGAAGGTCGAGCACCCAGAGGATAACGAATCGATCGAGTATGGTGTGCCGTTCGTGAGGGTGCAGAGCCAGCCGGAGCCACAGGAGTATTCGTTCTCCCACCGCAAGAGGAGGCCGGATGGCGCGACGTCGCTTCCCCGACGTTCTCCACGGTTCCCTCGACGCTCGCCTCGTTTCAACGGCGGCGGTAGGGTTTAAGGTAAGCTTCGCACTAACCTAATCTTCCACCTGCTCATGCTTACAATCAGTGTGACAGCTAATGAAAATCATGCTTACAATCAGTCTCCGAGTACTACGCCAATCACCCTAAAATAGCTCTGGACCTTTGGGTCAAAGTTGTGACACAGTGTACAAATAAAGAAAAATAGATTGGTGCTTCTTTCAGAAAAGAGTACTCCCTAGAAAACTGCCAATATAAGCTACTAGTATTTGGTTAGAGGATTTGCTGCCGAGAAAGATCCGTCCACATAGAGCGCCACACATCCCACTGGTTGTGGTGGATGCCAATGCGTGCATGCAGCATGGTTGGTGTCGGTAATTTTTACTTGGCACACCTCGCACTCTGCATATATGCCGGTTCCATACGTACATTTGTGCAGTTCCACCAAAATGCAGCTGAATAACCCTGTTTGCACAGATAATGAAAAAGCGTGATTACATTATAGTGGCACTAGTTGATGAAACACACAAAATAAATAGAAGAAAATATTGCGATAGTATCATAGTATGCCATGCTGCGAGGGCGAGATGGGCCCTGCGACGCCTCATACGGTACGCCTCATACTGGACATCGTCCCAAGTCTCCCAGATACACCTTCTGCCAGTGATGAACATCAGTGTACAGCAGTAGTACAAGGAGGCGCCTTGAGACATTCAAATCTCTATTTTTGTACATATCAACTAAAATTAAGCACCCCAGTTTGCAGAAACGCTTAAACATTAACAATGGGACTAGTTGATGAAACATACTTTAACAAAGAGAAGCACTTTCTTTATCTACATTGGAAATGAAATGATAGAGATGACACTCGCTCTATTTTAACTGTATTATTACTTCATTTTATCAGTGACACTAGGGTCGAGCAGGTGGCAAACGAGGTGTACCGTGCGTCGCAAGGATGGAGGCCGGGGGTGCTTAGACTGGGATGCTGAAGCTGGCTCTTTCAGTCACCAACATGGATGATTCAATTCATGGGACCTTTTGGTGCAGTTCACCTAAAATGAAGCAATGTCCCGTGAGCTAGCAGCTTCTTCTTCAATTTTTTTAAGAAAAGGGCTCCAGCCCCGGTTCCATTTCCATCAGAAAACGAAACCCACAGAGCTTCTTCTTCATTAGTTGCAATAAAATTGAGCAACATCAAGGTTGGTTGTGAAGCTCCTGGAATGCTCAACTATAATTTGGATATCATTTGTGCAGTTCAACTAAGATCGAGCGTGAAATGTATATCTCTGTTTGCACAAAAAAGGTGGAAAGGAGGGTGACTAACAAGTAACAAGTGATGAAACATGCATCAAATGAAAAGAAGCATGTTCCTTATCTGAATGGCAATCCTACAAGGACAGTAGCAATTTCTAAAGCAGTGGCATTGCTAGATATTAGTGTGGGCATCAGGATTAACTATGACAACCGTTAAATACGACATTACTTTGGGCACGGGAGAGTAGGCGGACCATGACAATTGCATTTCTAACGAAAAGAACCAACTTATCTTAATGGGAAATTTTAGCAGGACATGTAAAGAAGTGCCATTGATTCATATTACTGGAGGCATTACATTGAAAACAACATTGGTTTAACGTGTCCTTACTTTTAATAGTGCGACTGCTACATTTTACCAGTGGCATTACATAAGAGTGGCTCGGGGCAACAAACATCAGAACAGGATATCTGGGTTGGTCCCATTTTTGTTCGGTATAGCCACCTTATACTATGTGAGGCTAGAAAATCTAGTGCTGGACTTACTCTGTTGACTTGTCCCACAGTCCCCACTTTCTTTCCTTTTTCAACCTATAGATCGGGTTTATATTGAGTTTGTACTGTGTTTCCCTTTATTTCCCTATTAGACCTAGAGACCAGTTGGATAGCCAGTCCCTGCTACTTTTCGCCCCCATTATTTCCTCTTTCGACCATGTCCTAGATTCAGGTAACAAATCCTCCCCCACCCCCACCCCCTTTCTTCCTTGTTTGAACCAAGTAGTACTAGATTCGAGTGCATGAACTAGTTTTACCTCCTAATCGTAAAAAATAGGTGGTTTTCGAACAGCCGATCGATCCTATCTACGAGGGGGCCTGTGAAATAGTAAAAGTTACAAATGCAGTGACATGAGGAGCTCGGGAAGTAGAGCAAGGCCAGTTTCGAAGGAAGTTATACTTGATGGTCGCCGGGATGTCGCTAGGTGGGCTGCGGGAGGCCGGATCTGCCCACACTATGGCAGCAAGGAAGAAGAGGTCGGAGGCCCTCCCTCACCAGCGGTGCTTGGGAGAGAACGGCAAGGCAGGCTGATCGGGTTGCGCCCAGCAGTGGGTAAGAGCCATCGCTAAGGACGACGTGTGAACATTGCACCTTCCCACCTTCCCCGGCAGAGAGGATCCGGCTGGATTTGTGACCAGCGGTGAGCAGAGAGGGAGAAAGTGTGGCCACCGTTGTCATGTTTAGATCTGGAGAGGCCGAGACGATGTGAAGAGAGCAACACTAGCAAGCAAGCGCGGAGGCTCCTTCCTATATAGTGGAGTAGTACTTAGTTTTCTTTTGTCTACCGGAGCTGGCTTGACCTCGTCAATGACTGTCGAGAAGTCTTCATGCACGTGGCCCGGAGGCGCAATTGTCGTCATTTTGATCTGAAGCGCCGGATTATAACATATAAGACGAAAAATGCCACATGACAAGAAATCATAACCTCACTGCCCAAAGGAGACAACATGAATCCCGACGGACAAACTAGACGAGGAACAAAGCTCAAATTAAAGATAAACTCGTAGAAAAGGGGTCCGTCGATAGATGTCTAATTAACATAGCCGGCTTGACCTAGATGGCAGCCGAGTAGTCACTGTTCGTGCATGTGCCCCCAATGACTAGCCCAACTCAGTTGTCGCTGTTTAACCCTCGCAGTGATCCGAAGCACATGACACATAATTTTGCGAGATGACAAGAAACCTTTTTTTAGATTTCTCACCACAACTACAGCCATGTACAACACAGCCTGCACGATATGTAGACGATAGCCAATCCAGGCGTGTCTGCTGGAGTCTGGTCACATGCATGGACGAACTGATCTTCCGTGTCTTGCAGGGATCGTCCAGGCACCAACGTAGTACAACACTTCTCTAGTACTATCGCTCGTCTCCCTCTTCTATTAAGTCACCCGACTTGCGGGGCCGGGGAGTGTGCCTATGGTCGGTTCTCAATTGCCGTCCCACATGTGTGTGCGAACGCAATATGACGCGCGTTCCATTCGGAGAGCAGCGTGCCAGACCGACCGACCGTCTGGGGTGCGACGCGAACGCGACGTGCGTGCTGTATACTCCGTACATGTGTACCGCCGTTTTCTAGACGCTTTGCTCCATGGCGCGGGCGCAATCCATGGATACAAAATTAGTATACTGTATACTATTTAAAAGTCGAGGGCGGGGCTTTTCCTGCCCGGTAGGCGGCGGGACAGTTCCGCCTAGTCGGTTCGACAGAGACGCGAGAAGACGAGGGAGTAGGCTGCTGCAAACGTAGGGCTGTGTGATTTGACAGCGAGTTACTGCTGGACAGGTGGGGCCCCGTGATTTGACTTGCCATTATCATTTTAACTGCGGCGCTACGACCGGCGTGAGTCTCCCGATTCCTGACCACCTCCATACAGGTGCCTCTCCCAATGCTCCACCATGTAGTAGTAGAGGCTGGCTCTTGCATGAGAGCCCACTTCTCCACTTTTTCCTTGCCTCTCTTTCCTCCACATATGCAAAAATGCCATGTAAAGCGCACTATTGTACTTACTTGCTCCTACAGGTGCTTAAGCTTGCCACATAGGCATAAAGTCTGATGTGGCAAGTTAATCAAGAAGAGAGAGACTAGTTTGGTGACCCAAGGAAGAAACGGTGCTAAGCGCGTGTACCTAGGTGAAAAGACAATTTTGAGTCTATAGCTAATTAAATGAAGCAAACTTAGCAACACCATTTCATTGGAAGAGGTCACTCCTTGGCAAATGCAATAAATACTAGTACTCCCTGTGTCCCATTATATAAGAACGTTTTTGACACTACACTAGCTAGTGTCAAAAACGTTCTTATATTATGGGACGGAGGGAGTACGAAGAAAGAGATAGAGAGGAGTAAAAAAATACACTTATAGCCAAC
Organism: Triticum aestivum; assembly: GCF_018294505.1. Lineage (NCBI taxonomy): Eukaryota > Viridiplantae > Streptophyta > Magnoliopsida > Poales > Poaceae > Triticum > Triticum aestivum. The sequence continues at coordinate 510,079,162 of NC_057798.1, read as the reverse complement.
CTTGTTGTAGTATGAGTGACTAAGTGATGACTATGTATGACATGCCAACATCAGATAGCCTAACGCACCGTGTTAAATCTCCAAGGGCGCGACCACGCGAGCGACGCGACGGTCGTGGTAGGCGCGACCATGATACGGGCTGCTGGCAGCCCTTGGATCTGAGATCAAACGGTCGCATGCTAAGTTGCTGAAAATTTTAAGAATAACCCTCCAGGATAGGATATTCACCCATAGGTCTAGAATCACGCCATGCAACCGTTCGATCTCAGATCCAAGGGCTCTCGGAAGCCCGTATCATGGGAGAATGGAAAGCCACTACCCTGCCGTTCGCACGCTGGCAGTTCGCTCCTACTCTTTCCCGCACGTCCTTTAATACTACGGCGGTTCGCTCCTAGTCGTCCCGTCCATTCACATTACGGCAGTTCCACTAATCCTAACCCTCCTCCCAAATCCATGGCGTCCCAAATCTCCCCGATCGGCGGTGAGTACAAGGTTAGAACCATCACCGGCGATGAGTTCGACGTCATCTACACCCGTACTTCCGCGACGGTGAAAGGATGCCTTTCTCGCTTCAGACGCATGTTCGAAAACTCACATGATGAGTGGGTCGCTGGGCTAGATGTTGAGTACACCACAGTCGTGGGACGAGAGAAGGATCTAAAGGACGAAGAGAGGAAGAAGCCCGCCGTGATCCAGGTTTGCGTACATAACGTTTGCTTGGTCTACCACATATGCCATGCCGACGTTGAGTGCCAGGATTTTAAGAACTTCCTCGAGGACAAAACAGTCAAATTCGTTACTGTAGACTTTAAGAACGACAAAGAAGTCCTGCGTCGGATAGGCCTCGTTGTAGGCAACCCCTTCGACCTCCAGAAGAATCGGCTGGTGCCCTCTCGTCAGCCCTCAATGCTGACCCTGGCAGGAGCCATGGTTCATCCTTCGTACCGCAAACTGGAGAAACCTCATTACACGTTTCATCGTCATGCATGGCAGCGGAATGTACTAGATATAGACCACATCCACTACGCTGCAATGGATGGCTACCTTTGTTTCAATATCTACAAGGGTTGGATGAAGAGCAACAGCCAAGTTGGCGGTTCAAGCAAAGAAGTATCGGCCAAGAGGAAGAGGGACAAGGACGAAGTCGAGGACGTGGACGAGGACTCCGAGTAAGGTGGCAGTGTCGTTGCTCATGGCGGTTCTAAACTTCTAATGCAGTGTCTACCGGATTAGTTGCATAGTTTAATTTCAGGTGTGCTTAGTTTAATTTGAGGGGTGTGTTGTGCTGAGCCCCCAGCAGAACTATGTTATGTTTCTTCTCGTTACTTTAACTCTTCAGTATGTACATACTAGTACTAGTATTTCTTTAATAGAATTTAGCACCCCAATTAAGCACGTACTAGCTTTTTTAATAGTACTATATGCATAATTTGGCGACGAGCGCTCTCTATATGTACCACCTTTTTTTAAAATTTCAATTTTTGCTCCATGGCGCAATCCATCGATAGTGGAGTACTACTGTACAAAAGTATACATTTTTTAAAAGGCTAGCGTACTGTTCATCACATATATATATAGCCAGTTAAATTCTCAACCTAGAACGACGTGCATGCCATGTAGTAAACCGATCCGGAGGAAGTATAGTAAAAATGAGGTGACCCAGCGATCGGCGGGGGAGCATGGCCTGTCATGCGGTCCCACGTGTCATGATGTACCAAGGCGATGCGCGTGTCCCTCTTGAGGCAGAAGCAATACTAGTACGTGGTTTGAGATGATGTCGAACCGAAGTGTGAAATAATGGTTGCTTCGTCCGTCTGGGAAGGTGCGGCATTGTGATTTGACGTCTCATTGCTCATTACTAACACTGGGCCGGTACGAGTGGGGTGCGTCCCCCTGCTGTTCTGCACTGTTATTTGGTGCTTGACACGTCGACCCGGTTGCACATGAGATGACCCCCACATCCTTTGTCAAAATAAACAACACCCCGATCAATGCATTTCACTCTTCCGTGCAACGGACGGGCACCTTACTTGCTCCTACAGGTGCTTAAGCTTGCCACATAGGCATAAAGTCTGATGTGGCAAGTTAATCAAGAAGAGAGAGACTAGTTTGGTGACCCAAGGAAGAAACGGTGCTAAGCGCGTGTACCTAGGTGAAAAGACAATTTTGAGTCTATAGCTAATTAAATGAAGCAAACTTAGCAACACCATTTCATTGGAAGAGGTCACTCCTTGGCAAATGCAATAAATACTAGTACTCCCTGTGTCCCATAATATAAGAACGTTTTTGGCACTACACTAGTGTCAAAAACGTTCTTATATTATGGGACGGAGGGAGTACGAAGAAAGAGATAGAGAGGAGTAAAAAAACTATACCACTTATAGCCAACCTTGTTGTAGTATGAGTGACTAAGTGATGACTATGTATGACATGCCAACATCAGATAGCCTAACGCACCGTGTTAAATCTCCAAGGGCGCGACCGCGCGAGCGACGCGACGGTCGTGGTAGGCGCGACCATGATACGGGCTGCTGGCAGCCCTTGGATCTGAGATCAAACGGTCGCATGCTAAGTTGCTGAAAATTTGCAGAATAACCCTCCAGGATAGGATATTCACCCATTGGTCTAGAATCACGCCATGCAACCGTTCGATCTCCGATCCAAGGGCTCTCGGAAGCCCGTATCATGGGAGAATGGAAAGCCACTACCCTGCCGTTCGCACGCTGGCAGTTCGCTCCTACTCGTCCCCGCACGTCCTTTAATACTACGGCGGTTCGCTCCTAGTCGTCCCGTCCATTCACATTACGGCAGTTCCACTAATCCTAACCCTCCTCCCAAATCCATGGCGTCCCAAATCTCCCCGATCGGCGGTGAGTACAAGGTTAGAACCATCACCGGCGATGAGTTCGACGTCATCTACACCCGTTCTTCCGCGACGGTGAAAGGATGCCTTTCTCGCTTCAGACGCATGTTCGAAGACTCACATGATGAGTGGGTCGCCGGGCTAGATGTTGAGTACACCACAGTCGTGGGACGAGAGAAGGATCTAAAGGACGAAGAGAGGAAGAAGCCCGCCGTGATCCAGGTTTGCGTGCATGACTTATGCTTGGTCTACCACATATGCCATGCCGACGTTGAGTGCCAGGATTTTAAGGACTTCCTCGAGAGCAACCTAGTCAAATTCGTTACTGTAGACTTTGGTAACGACAAAGAAGTCCTGCGTCGGATAGGCCTCGTTGTAGGCAACACCTTCGACCTCCAAAAGAATCGGCTGGTGTCCTCTCGTCAGCCTTCAATGCTGACCCTGGCAGGAGCCATGGTTCATCCTTCGTACGGTAAACTGGAGAAACCTCCATACACGTTTCATCGTCATGCATGGCAGCGGAATGTACTAGATATAGACCACATCCAGTACGCTGCAATGGATGGCTACCTTTGTTTCAATATCTACAAGGGTTGGATGAAGAGCAACAGCCAAGTTGGCGGTTCAAGCAAAGAAGTATCGGCCAAGAGGAAGAGGGACAAGGACGAAGTCGAGGACGTGGACGAGGACTCCGAGTAAGGTGGCAGTGTCGTTGCTCATGGTGGTTCTAATGCAGTGTCTACCGGAATAGTTGCAAAGTTTAATTTCAGGTGTGCTTAATTTAATTTGAGGGGTGTGTTGTGCTGAGCCCCCAGCAGAACTATGTTATGTTTCTTCTTGTTACTTTAACTCTTCAGTAAGTACATACTAGTATTTCTTACATTTCATCTTTTAGTTGGTATAGTACTACCACTCGTTTATTCACATTATATACGTACAATATATATGGCCAACATCATATAGCCAGCAGTTTAGTTGTCAAAGAATTTCAGGGTGCTTAGTTTTGTCAAAGAATTCCAGGGTGCTTAGTTTTATTTGAGGGGTGGGTTGTGCTGGACACCATTATTGTGACTAGCCTTTTTAATAGTACTATATGCATAATTTGGCGACGAGCGCTCTCTATATGTACCACCTTTTTTTTAATTTCAAGTTTTGCTCCATGGCGCAATCCATCGATACTACTGCTGTACAAAAGTATACATTTTTTAAAAGGCTAGAGGGCGGGGCAGTCTAGCTTGGTCGGTTTCACGAGAGGCGAGGGCCTTTGTGATTTGACGGCTCATTACTGCTGGAAGGCGGGGCCTTGTGATTTGACTGCTCGTATAAATGCGCCGACGACCTGATCGAGGAGGAGCAAAGAACCGTGCGGTATACTCAAGTTTTCCACTGGAGTAGTACTGCGACGGAGGAGCACGAAACACGGCAGCCCAGTGCCATATGGCGATAAAAATGATCTAATTTGCTAGTCATCTCATTGTTAGCATTGTTCTATTCATTCCCTCAAAAAACAAAAACCATTGTTCTATTCATGCCTCGCAGAGAACGTGACACGTGCGGCGAAACACCCGAAGCAAAAGATGAAACACAGCAGCAAAAGAAGAAGGAAGATTATCACCCCAAATGATCTAATTCGCCGCGGAGTCGTAACTGCTTCTTCATCGCCTCCACGACCTCCATCTCCTTGCGCGTCTCCTCCGCCATCTTCTTCATTCTGTCCATGACGCGGGATTTCTCGACGCGAGCCTTCATCATCTGTTCCACGGCCGCATTACGTACCTTGACAGCAGCCGGGTGCTCGATGCGGAGCTTCGCCAACTCCTCCTTCTGTTCCATGACGAGGGCCTGCAGCATCTTCATCGAGGAACTACTATTCTCATGCAGCTTCTTCCAGCCGGCGTTCTTCTCCTTCAACAGGTCGATCTCGTGGCAGAGCTTCGCCTTGTCCTCCTGAAGTCGCAGGATTTCGCCGGTCGCCTTCTTCTCCGAGGCAATGCTCTTCTTCAGCAGCATCACCAAGCCGGCGGTCAACTCCCCCTGCTGATTGAGCTCAGCGGGCATGTCGTCGAGGCTCTCCTTCAGCAACTCCGTCAAGCCTTGGATGAACTCCTTCTGCTTATTGAGGTGCTTATTGAGCTGATCGGGCATGCCGTCGAGGGATAACGACTCCAGCTCCGCCGGCTCGGCATGTTCGCCTCCGCGGCTAGGGCGCTCCTGGGAGCCATCGCCTGCCCGTGAGAGATCTTTCGAGGTCTCTGCGTGGCGGCGAGCCCTCTTTTTTTTCCGCAGCCTTGGTTGCCGCTCCCTTGTTACGAGTAGTTCTCGACCTAGAGCTCTGCTCACCGGCCATGGCAACGACGGACGAAGAAGAAGCACTTATGAGGAGGAAAGGTAGAGTAATTTTCGGTTAGGTAGTTCCCCTTTTTATAACCTAAGTACTAGCACTAGTAGTACTAATACCTGCATAGTGGGAACACGTTCAGGTTTGGTACGTAGTACTAGTAGGTGTGAGCAGGCTTTCGAATGTGATGGGAACAAGGTAAAGATTAATTGATGGTTTTGGTTTCGAGGCCCGAAACGGCTCCCGATGAGTTTAGTGGAACATAAATTTCAAGTAGACTACACTGCTCAAATGCGTAAATATTATGTTACTGTCAAAAATTGGCACAAAATACGAAGGAGACCAATGGAAGTACTACTAGCAACCCACGATTTAACTACTCGCATGCGCGCAGTGGAGTAATAATGTCTTTCTTCCGCCCTCACGTCCACTCAATTTGCATGCGCTGTATTAATTGACCATCAATGAAGTGAACGACTTTACACGCGTCAAATTATCACATGGGGTGGATCTTGGTACAAAATTGCGTCCGCCCGTGTACCCGCGTGTGCGTGCGAGGGAATGAGTGCGTGCGTGGCGTGCGTGCACATCTTCGCTTCGTGCATGTACCGCCAGTATGGCTCAGGGAGGACGAGTACATTCTTCTGGAACCAGCAGCACGTCACTGTGATCAATCCACGCAAGGAGGTCGCGACAACGCCTCCACATGTGCCACGTGGCTTCATGAACTGTAAGAGAGACACTGTGTAGCGTGCCATTGGTATTCTAATTTACGTGTTTTGCACATACTCGAAGTACTAGTAATTTACACGTGCATTGCACGCATCAGATTTTGCAACCAAATTATGAATAAATACCACACTATAGCATGTAAGCTCTTAGTCATATATGCGTGATGTAGCCCTTCGTTTAATTCTTATAGTTCATCTCATTCAAAATCAAATTAGTTTTTATAAAAAAGCTAAGAACGCGTGAATAGGAAAAACATGGGATTATAGTGGAATGTCGTATTGAATCCTACAGGATTGTACGAGTGTTTGATTGTGCATAGAAAAAACGCAGAATTCTTTCAAAGAGGTTTGAGTGGATGGGATGTTTCCTATGAAATCTAGTGCAAATGAATCATATGGAAAAATTCCTATGGTTTACAATCCTACGAATCAAACAACCAAGATAGGAAAAATTCCTAATGATTAGAATCCTCCAAAATTCCTTTGAGAATCCTTTGAATCAAAGAAGCCCTTAATCTATTTTATGATTCATGGAATTGTGCGTTGTAAAGCATAAAGTAAAAACAAATAATGGCAATTCAACTAGAAAAAAAGTTTGGGCAGTTATGATACGGAAGATTCTAGAACAAAAGAGAACCACTGTTGTTTTGAGGTTTGTGCATTATGCTTAAGTTCAACCATGGAGTCTGCTAGATTGTACATGTGGCAAAATCCGGTGGGGGGCTAGAAGATGGTGCGAGGGGCCGAGTGGAGGGAGACTATGAAGGAATGCACAAGTGCGAGATCGATATTTAGAGAGAGGGGGCGAACACGTGCGCTGTTGCACGCAGTGGCGGAGCCATGAAAAATAAATGAGCTAGGGGGCCAAGCATTGCTAATCCTTTACGAGGAGGGTCAATTCATGAAATTAAACCTTTTTTAGCAGCAATTGTCTAATGATCACATTCATATTAGCCTCGATATATAGTGATGTTAGGGGGGGGCAGGGCCCTTACTGCCCCCTGTCTTCGCCATTGTGCACGCATCTGAGAGATGAAGCGGAAGGCATGGATGATGAGAGGGGGACGTTGGATATATAATTAATGTGGGTGTATTAGCTATTTATGTTAATCCTATATAGAGAGGTATAGATTGATCGATGTGGACGTGGGAGAGGTATAGATTGATCGATGTGGACGTGGGAAAGAGGGTGAGACCTCACTGGATATATCGATTGATCGGTTTGTGTGGAAAACTATGAAAGACCTAGCTATATACACACATACATAGAGGAACATCGATCGTTGCGCATGCACGCGTGAGAGATAAAGAATGCCCGGTATGAGGGAGAGGGGGATGTGTGTGGGTGTGTGCCTTCATGGGAGACCGACCTGAAGAAAAAGATTGCATGCGTGCGATAGATAATGCCGACTGGTAGTGTGTGTGCATGCATGCACGAGAGAAAGTTAGTGGTACAATTATAAAGAGAAGACTACTGTGTGGGTGTAAAAGAATAGGTGAGGTCATAATCAATGTAAAGTTGAATTCAAATATTTGAATAAGAGATCCTGATGTTTGAAACCCATGCATGCATGAATATAACGGAGATCTGCGCGGTGTGCTTTGGAAACGAGCATGTTGTAATGTATACACATTGAACAAGGTCAGACTGATTTGAATTTGAGATACCGATGGCAGACATCATTTGCCCATGTCGCATCCGTGCATGTAATTGGAGATGATGGGCGGCTTTCGCATCACATATCTATATCTATACCCCTATATATATATATTATATTATATATTTTTATATTGTGAGCGGGTAACTTTAACTTTGAAAGATGGTCGTTGGATGAGGCGAATCCGAAGGTCCAAAGATGGCAAATTTGAGCACTATTGGCCGTTGGATATCATCTAGATTCCACCAGATTTCGCCACATGTATAATCTAGAAGACTCCATGGTTGAACTTAAGCATAATGCACAAACATCAAAACACAAGCACTTCTTATTTGTTCTAGAATCTTCCGTATCATAATTGCCCAAATGTTTTTCTACATGATTTGCCATTATTTGTTTTTACTTTATGTCTTACAACGCACAATTCCATGAATCTTAAAATAGATTAGCTTTCTTATAAAAACTAGATGATTTTGAATGAAATGAACTATAAGAATTAAACGAACATCTACATCATGCATATATGACTCAAAGCTTGCATGCTATAATGTGGTATTTATTCATAATTTGGTTGCCAAATCTCATGCGTGCAATGCACGTGTACCTTACTCTAGTCTAAATGGTGTTTGTGTGTGTGTTGTGCGTGTTGAGGTGCAAATTGTCTTTTTTTGGGTACACGTTAAGCTTGTTCTTCCGAAATTTCAAGCCGCGCCTTGTTATGCCGAAAATTGAAGCTAGCGTCTCTGTCTATCGTGCTGCGAAACTCCCGCCTCTTCAACCCGCGCCTTGTTAGCCCGAAATATTTAAGATATATCTTTGTCTCGTTGTGCTCCGACAACTCCCTCCATCTCAACCCGCGCCTTGCTATTCCGAAATTACAACGCGCGCGAAAACTCCCACCTCCTGTGAAATCCCGACACGCGAAATGCCCGTGGTACCCCTGAACCGAAAGAACCGCCTCAAATCGGTGGGGGGTACTTTCGTAACTTACCCCACATTTCGGACAAGCGCGTCTCTAAGCCATGGTTCCCCACTGCCATCCCATCCGCCCACCCATTCGTACACCGAGGCCGCGAAAACCCGCGACGAAACCCCACACCCTGCTCCGTCCGCCACCCAGCCGGAGCTTCTTCCCCGACGACGTCGTCCACAGCAACACCTCGACGTCCCTCATCCACCGTACCGGATGAGGATCCGTCGTCGATCTCATCGTCCCGCCGGTTCAGCCACCCCGTCCTCCACCTCCAAGGAGCTGCCCCGATGTTCCCCTCGTCTTTCGCGCCACCTCCATTCCCACACCGCCGTCTTCACCTGCACCACCGGAAGAGCATCATCATCACCGTTTCCTCGGATGAAGCTGCGGCCTAATCGGCGCCACCAAAGAGGTTGTACACTAATCGCCGCATTTTCTTCTTGATTCGATCTCACGGTGCTGCCGGCGCTCGGTCCCGAGCCGACACGGCGCGGCTCCATCCACGGCGGCGTCGCCGGCCACTTCCTCCACGGCGTCGCTCCCTCGGCGGCGACGTCCACATCAGTAGGAGCTGCTGCTGCTTTAGCTCTCGCTCGCGCTGCTGCTCTGCTCTTGCTCTCGGTCCCCTGCCTGGTCTGCTCTTGCTATTGCTCTTGCTCGCGCTGCTGCTCTCGCTCTTGCTCTTGCTTGCGATGCTGCTCCGATTTGGCTACACTTCAGTCGACTGAATCGACTTTTGGGTCAGTCGATTTCCAAGGGGTGGGCTCGCCGGGGTGAAGGAAGAACCAGCCGCAGCGGGGAGGGGGGCTCGCCGGAGAGGTACCCCACTATCTATCTTAGGGTTCAGGATGGGGGCGGTGGTCGCCGGCGGTGGCGGGGCGTTGGCGGGCGGTGGCGTGGGGATCGCCGGAGAAAAAGCTCGGCACGGGGGGGGCCTAGAGGGATGGCCGGGGCGGCGGCGGACCGGCGGTGGGGAGTGTTTTCGGGGCGGGCGGGGCGGCGCACCGCCGGCCGCGGGCGGCGGGGGGCTGCTGTTTGGCCGGTGGTGGCTGGCGGCTCAGGGGGGTGGAGGTTGAAGATGAACCGCAGGCCCTTGATTTCGTATCCAACGGCTGCAAAATCGACTGACCAGAGATGAAAAAGTCAGTCGACCGACGTGTAGCCTCACCTTGCTAGTGCGTTCAGTTTCGACAGCAAAATTCAGTTTCGACAGCAAAATTCAGTTTCGACAGTTAGGTTCAGTTTCGACAGTTAAGTTCAGTTTCGACAGTTAAGTTCAGAGATGAGCGGCTGATGTATTTTACATCTAGCACTTTGTGGTTATGTATTTTACGTCATGTATTGGAGATGCTATTAGAATTCCACTCAGGTTAACGTTGTTCGTTGTCTCTCTTGTCCTGCTTCAGCCTCGGCGTCGTACAACTCACCGGAGCTGCTCCAACGACGAAACCCTCCATCACAGCGGAGCAGTACCTCGGGCTCCATCTCCAGACGCCTAAGATCTTCTTCCCCTCCTCCGACAGCAAAGTCAGCCGGAGCATCCTCACCGGCCAACCCAATCACGCTGAGATCGACATGGCTTCGCCAAAGAGGTTGTACACTTGTTGCATCTCTTTTTTACTCTACATGTTATATATATTGTCCACTGAGCACTCGTAGTAACGGGAAATACGATTATTTTATCCTACTATATGACAAGCAGTGAGGTACCAGGCAACTTAGCTATCCGTGATGGACTCTCTTGAACGCCATCATTATTTATCTCTGCGCGTTTGAGCTGTGCATTTGTCGATGGGCCTGGGAGTTGAGCTAGTATGGCAGTGGCCTGGGTCCAAAGTAATAGAAGTAGCACAAAAACATTTTTTTAGTGTAGGATTTTCCTTGCTCAAGCCTGCCTACTAGAATCGCCAGTGCTTGAAAGGAAAAGTGAATGAAAAACATAGGAATTGGAAAGTTTCCTATGGTACTACTTTTCATGAATTTGGTGCAAAGGAATGGAGCAAAGGAAAACTGTAGGATTTGTTCCTTTAGTGTCTCCTTGAAAGAAAAACCGTAGGAATTCTAATTTCCACTTCTCCTCCTTTTCATATTCCTATTCATCAAGCACAAGACTAAGAGATAGTAGCATAATAGCATTATAACCGTACATTTTCTTGTGGTTTGACTTAATCTCACCATGCTTTTTTGCATCCTGTGATCTTCCAATTGTTGTGAATCAAACACCCAGATTGGCAGAAATCCTGTGTTTTTAAATTCTCTGTTTTGCACGTGCATTCCTATCCTATTCCTGTCTATTTCCTATCCCTGCATTGTTAGAATCCTCAAATTCAAACAAGCCCTTACTCAATTACTTCTGTTACAGATATGTGTCAAAGAAAACCTTGTGTGGTTTGTCCTGCTCCTGCGGCGCTGTGTTCCACCCCAGCTCAGCTGCTCCAACGACGGAAGGGTTCACCACAGCAGGGATCCGCTCTCCAGACTGTCTTTCGCCGCCTCAGATCTTCTTCCCCGCCGCCGGCAGCCACGACAACTGCATTACCATCATCAACTGAGCAGATGACCTTGAGGACTACACGGGTCCGCAAGAGAGGTCGCACTCTTCCGTGTCTGCTTACGTTATGCGTCGCTTAATATGATGACATGCTACATTATCGTCGTGTTCACCTATTAGACTCCGAGTCAGGTCCAAACTAATGCTGAAACTTGAGTTTTTAAATGGTTGTGGGGTACATATTGGGGCAGCAATCAGTACTATCTGTCTACTATCTGGTTAATCTCCGGTGTCTACTATGAGTTTCATGTTGGGTGCAAACAAACATTAAAGGAGCCATTATCTGTATTTTTTAACTAAAGCTATTATCTGCCTGCTATCATTGGTTTTGGGTCTATCCACAGTTTGCTACCATCACTCTGGATTTGTGCATGCACTCCTTACATAATCTCACTATGTTTTATTCCTATGCATGCCAGTTATTGTACACAATGGAACTGATCATGTAGAGCAAAAGAGACGAGCCTTGCGTGGCAATAAAATTTCATGCAGACGTCGTTCCATGGTGGGCGCAAAGGCAGCCCCCCTCCACCCATTTCGGATCGTAATCAAGAGGAAGATAACTGTTCTGAGGGGGATTCAGAAGGAGAAGACCACTCCTATTTACCCCATGAGGTCTTCGCTCTAACTTGGCATGCTGATGTTGGTAATATCATGCATATGGTGCCTTGCATTGCTTACTGTATACATTAAAGATGTCATCTGCTTAGTTTAGACATGCTTTGTGTCAATGCCATCTGTTTTGTTTCTTTATCGTATATGTGAATCATGCAATGCCATCTTGTCTAGCCAGGCATCATATATGTGAATTTTGCAATGCCACCCTGGTTAGCCAGTCATCTTATATGTGAATTATATCATGCCATCATTTTTTATTATGTGTTAAATTTGTCAACAATTTTAGTACATTCAATTACTCTTCCTGTGCATCAGCCATTCGGCACGGTCATGGAAAAATCTGGAGTGGAAACAAGGTCTTCAGAGCAGACAATGCTATCTGACGAAGCGCATGTCTTGCTGGTTACCGATAGCTCCTCAGAGGAGGATTCAGAGACAGATGACCAGTCATATTTCCCCCCTGAGGTGCATGCCCTAACTTGGCAGGGTTATGTTACTCATATCGTGCGTATGGTATCTTGCATTGCTATGTCATTTGCTTAGTTTAGACATGCTTTGTGTGAATGCCACCTGTTTAGTGTCTAATTACCATATATGTGAATTATGCAATGCCATCTTGTTGCAAGACATTATATATGTGAATTATGCAATGTTATCTTGTTGCAAGGCATTATGTATGTGAATTATGCAATGCCATGCTGTTTAGGCAAGCGTCATATATGTGAATTATATCATGCCGTCCTTTTTTTGTATTTCTCATTGCTTTTGTCGACAATGTTTGTATATTCAACTGCTCTTCCTGTGCATCAGCCATTTGAATTGGTGATGGAGAAATCTGGAGTGAAAACAAGGTCTTCAGAGCAGACAATGCTACCTGCTGAAGCAGATATCTTGCTGGTTACAGATAGCTCTTCAGAGGAGGATTCAGAGGCAGATGACCAGTCCTATTATCCCCCTGAGGTGTATGCTCAAACTTGGCAGGGTTATATTACTCATATAATGCATATGTTGTATTGCAATGCTTATTTTTTACATCATATACACAATATTGAATGCCATCTCCTTAGTTGACACATCATATATGCAATTGCCCTCTGCTCACTTCCTTAGTATATAAATCATATATTTGAATTATGTCATGCCATGATGTTTACATAGACAGCATGTATCTGAATTATGGCATGCCAACCCATTTTCTAAAGACATAATATAGTTATATCATCTCATCCTGTTTACATAGTCATCATATTTTAAATTATGTCATTCTATCCGTGAATTATATCATGCCATCATGTTTCCATCGACGGCATGTTTGTGATTTATGGCATGCCAACCACTTTAATAGACACATCGTATAGTTATATCATGTCATCCTGTTTACATAGTCATCATATTTTGAAGTATGTCATTCTATCCTGTTTAGTTAGCCATCATACATGTGAAATTGTGTCATGCTATCCTGTTTAATTAGCCATCATATATGTGAAATTATGTCCTGCTATTCTGTTTGCTTAGACAACATAAATGTGAATTATTTCATGCCCTGTTTTCTTCCCTACTATCCATTGCACCTGTCTATCTTACAATGTCTGTACATTCAATTACTTTTCTTGTTTATCAGCCATTTCAATTGGAGGGAGTGATGGCAGTATCTGTGGGAGTAAAAACACGGTCTTCAGAAAAGATCGTGCTACCTGTCGATGCAGATAGAACCACGGTTGTACTTGCCCAAGAATCAGCCCCACCACACATAACCCACACTCATGCAGATTGTACCCCTACCCAGTTGGACAGAGAACCAGCTACACCCCTTCTAACCCCAACCCCAGCAGATAGACACCCAGTTCCCGTTGACACAGCACCGTCTCCACCACAGAGCACCCAAACACGAGCAGTTAGTAAGGCAACTGCAGTGCCCAAATCACGAGGACCACCACTCCGAACCCGAAGTCAACGCTTAAAGCAGAAGAAGAATTGTTCTCAGGTCAGGTTCCGTAGCTATGGTTCATACTACTTTGCTCTTGCATCACTGTATTTACTGATACCAACCAATTTCAAATTTGAAGGATGCAATTGAAACTCCAATGGCGCAACAGGTATGTTTTAAACCTGTTTCTTCAACGTGTTTGGCTGTTTGCTGTTGTAACTTGCTCTATGTTGATTTCAGTTTCAATTGAATAAACAGTTATGTTCTCATGCCATGCACATTACAAGTGTTGTTATTGCTGTGTAGTTTCCCACACTTATATTCTGTCTATGCTGCTTTGTCTTAAATAGATATGATTCGAACTGTATCTATCTTGATTTGGCAACATAAACTAGAATGATATAGACCATACAGTGACCATACTACATAGATATATGTTTGTTTCATGCTGTTATCCTGTCCACCTTACTACTGAACTGGTTTACCAAAATGAGTTTCATATACTACATTGTAAACCTGAGATGTGTTTGTTTGTTTCCCTTTTAGAACGCGGATAAAATATTGGAGAAGAGTACCCTGTTATGCAATGGTAAAGGAAGTAATGCAGATAAGGTTCAAGATAGTGAGACATCCCTGTTGGTCTCCAAGAAAGCTGATAAAAACTATATTGAGGACACTGAGACAACCCCAAAGTCCTGTCTTGATGTAGTGTTCGAGTTACTGGCTACCACTGCTGGCACCAGCTCTTCGAACTCGTTGCCTGAATCAGTTCGGCTTCTTGAGTCTCAACTTCAAGTTGAAAGACATCGATCAGATGTTATGCGACAGGAAGCCGAAGGACTGAGGAAGTCCCTGCAGAATTCAGATGCATACTTTCTGGTGCAACAGCAGGCGCTGGAGGACTTAAGCGCCAAACAAGAGAAAGTTAATAAGCTTGCTAAGCATCTTGCCAGCATTATGGGTACCCAGGATATTGTTTCTTGAGCTCTTCTGAAGTGGTTTCAGTTCTGGACTTGTTTTGCTGCGGCGTTTATATGCTGCTGTGTTCCCTATATTTGCACTGGTGGCGAACTTTGATGCCCAGTGGATGTAATATGTGTAATAGCCGTGATAGCCTAGTGTAAGTTGCTTGCTTATTTATTTCCTTGTTGTCTTGTTTATTTGTTTGCTTGTAGTCAGTGCAGTTCTTTTTCTGCGGTTTGCTAGTGGCTGCAACAACCTATTTTTTAAAACTAGGCCACAATAACCATGGGCTAATATTTACTGTAGTGACACTGCACCTACGGGCCGTAGAAACAGTGGGCCTTCTACGGGCCGTATAAACAGTGGGCCTTCCACGGGCCGTAGAAACAATGGGCCTTCTACGGGCCGCAGAAACAATGGGCCTTCTACGGGCCGTATCATCAATGGGCCTTATACGGGCAGTATGATCGATTGGCCAAACATGGGCCAATAACAGGCCGCATTATGGCCGTAAACGGGCTAGAGTTGGAATCGTCCGTTCATGGGCCGACCATAACGGGCCATCGTTAATAGGCCGTATTTCATGACGCTATGAAAACGGCCCAACGTGTTAACGGACCACAAACGGGCCGACTGTAACCACGGGCTGAATTTGGCCCATAAGCAGAAAATGACAGTAACGGGCCGTAAGTAAACGAATGCTGGAAATGAGCCCAAGAATAAATGGGCTCTGAGAAGGCCGAAAGATAACATGGGCTGGAAATGGCCCAACGGAATAACAGGCCCTTAATGGGTATAAAGTGTCATTACGGGCCAGTTTCACCACGGGCCGTTAATGGGTGTAAAGTAATACACTGTTCATTACGGGCCAGTTTCACCACGGGCCGTTAATAGGCCAAGAGTTACATAGGGCCTCATATGGGCCGAAAGACGTCATGGGCCATACATGGGCCAGAAGTGAAAACGGGCTGGAATCATATTGGGTGGCCCAGATGACGCTACTGGGCCTAATTCGGATAGGGCGTAACGGGCCTTGGGTTAGCGGGCTGTAAATGGGCTATATGCGAGCAGGCCGTTAACAGGCTTTACATGGGCCAGCCCGCCACCTTTTGACCAAGTCAAATGGGCCGACCCTTTCACAGGAATGGGCCTCTGTTGGGCCGTGCCACGTGTCGACGTATCATAGGCGCCTTCTGTCCAATGAGTGGATGCCATCTATCCCAATGGTGAGCCGACACGTGTTTCCTCCAGCCAATGATGATTTTACACGTGGAAAATCCCCATTGGTCGGGGTTGTTAATGGGTTATCGGATCCAAAACCCGACCCGATAGCTTAACGGTGTTCCGTTACGGTGGATGCCACGTGTCGGTCACCCTTGACGAAAGCACTTCTGTGACGCGTGATTTATCATCACGGAAGTGGACACTTCCGTGATGATAATTTTGGTAATGTCATGGAACACTTCTACGATAGCACATGTATGACTATCTTGATTCTATCATAAATTTGTCATGGATGTACATGCATGACAAAAAACGCGACCTACTGTGACAAACACCTATCATCACAGAAGTGTATTTTTTTGTAGTGTTGGTGGACTCGTGTGCGCCATCTCACCTCAAAGAAGTTCTCTAGTCGTAGAACAGGATAGCCACTAAGTCAAAGCTGGCTTGCTGCAACTAAACCCCACATTACCCTCTTGATACAAATGCATGTATGATAGGATCTGATGTAAGTCTTGCTGAGTACCTCTCTACTCATGTTGCTTTATTTATGTTTTTGCAGCGGAGACTTCGGTCTTACTAGTGTTCTCGTGGACTTCGACGAGTAGCTTGTACCTCAGCTACGATCTTGTTAGGATGTTGTAGATAGCCGGGCTCTTCAGCCTTTTCATTTGTAGATGTTTGTACTCAGACATGTAATGCTTCCGCTTGTTGCTTGTTTGCTCTGAATGTTGGGTCATGTGACCCCTGTTTGTAATAAATGCTATGATGGCTCTATGAGCCTTATTTATATGAGTTGTTGAGTTATGTTGTGATGCCATGTTGTACAGCACATACTTGCATGTTATGCGTACGTGTAATGTGTATTGCTATGTGTGGGATCTGACTATCTAGTTGTTTATCCTTAGTAGCCTCTCTTACCGGGAAATGTACCGTAGTGCTTCCACTGAGCCCTGGTAGCTTGCTACTGCTCCGGAACACTTAGGTTGGCCGGCATGTGTCCTTCGTTCCTGTGTATGTCCCTTCAGGGAAATGTCACGCGGTGTCTACCGGAGTCCTGTTAGCCTGCTACAGCCCGGATCCTCCGGAGTCCTGCTAGCCCAGCTGCTACAGCCCGGATTCACTCGCTGATGACCGACACGTTGGATGCTGGGTCATGTATGCCTATCCCTGCAAGTTAGTGCCACTTCGGGTTCACGACTAGCCATGTCAGCCAGGGTTCTTGTCATATGGATGCTAGGGACACTATCATATACGTGTGCCAAAAGTCGCAAACGGTCCCGGTCATGGTAAGGCGACACCCGTGGGAATACCGTGCATGAGGCCGCAAAGTGTTATGAGGTGTTACATGCTAGACCGGTGTGGCATAGAATCGGGGTCCTGACAAAAAAGTTTTGATCCACCTCTCGTGAAAAAGACAAATTCCTGCTGATTGAGTTGGAAGCGGGTCAAATTTGAACTATAGCTACCTCATAGTTTGCTCTTTATTTTTTCCAAAAATCATTTCTAGGTACATAAGTATCTATTTAATCATAGAAACACCAAAAAAATTCCAAGATTCAACCACTAGCTAGGAACGGTCAAGCCCGCCGTTTTGACCGCATTTTGAAACGGGCATAGATTTTTTTTTGGAAAACCTTCGCATTGTGTCATCATACGTGACCATGTTTCCAGGAAAAATAATAAACTTGTAATACGGCAATTATTTTAAAAAAGTGTTCTCAGAAATGAGCTATCATGCGTGAAGATTCATGGCTTTCAGGCCAAATTATCAATCTTAAGGCCACTTTCTTTGCATAGTTTGTTCAAATGATATCATCTTGTGCGCAAGGGTGCATCTTGGAATTCCAAACAATGTTGCCTATGGGAGTTTTCATTTTCTTTGCACGGAAAATTCATTTTCCATTTTTCGAGTGCCCAAAATGAGGTTTTTTTGTGAAGGACCTACCATATATTTGTTGCAAAATTGTACCAAATCAATTTTCTAAAATACTAGGACATATTTAATGCACAATTGACCAAATGTTTGGGTGTAATTTTTTTTGATCCACCTCATGAAAAAGACAAATTCCCGCCGATTCAGCTGGAAGTGAGTCAATTTCTTTTTTGACCATGAACAGTAGGAAAGACTCCTACTGTGAAACTATATTAAAACAAAGAGTATTGTACATGGGTGAATATTTACATGGGGGGGGGGGGGTAGGGGGGTGCTTGATCACTTTGGACCAAGCAAAAAGGCTAAACAAGAGCTAAGGCCTAAGGTAGTGAGTTTACAAAGTTGAGAACAAAGGGCTTATGGCCCTCTTTGACCCTATGTTGGAGGAGCTGAAAGTATTTCTTGAAACGGCCTAGCAAGGAGTTGAAGGAAGGGTCGATTGATCTGAAATGCTTGTTTTTCATTTCCTTCCAAATACTCCACGCTGCCACAGTAAATTTCTCGAAAAACATAGGAATAGGGTGGGAGGCTTTCTGGTCTTCAATTGCTCGTATGCGCCCAGGGAATGGTTCCCAATTTATGTCTAGGGCTTGCCAACATTGTTTACTGAAGTTACAAGTGAAGATCATGTGTTCCACTGTTTCTTCAATGTTTAGTCCACAGAGCAGACAGTTGTGATCAGAGCCAATGTTGTAGTGCCGCCTCCTGAGCATATTCCGGGTGTTGAGTCTATCGTTGAGTAGGAACCAAGCAAAGACTTTCGGCTTCATAGTACATTTAGATTTCCAGAGCCAAAGAAAGAGTTGGTGCGACGGAATCTCCCTGAAGTAGTACTTGTAGTAGTCCATGGATTTGAAAGTAGTTTTGCCCCAAACATAGTGCCAAACGTCATATTTGAACTGTAGCTACCTCGTAGTTTGCCCTTTATTTTTTCCAAAAATCATTTCTAGGTACATAAGTATCTATTTAATCAGAGAAACACCAAAAAAATTCCAAGATTTCAACCACTAGCTAGGAACGGTCAACCCGTCGTTTTGACCGCATTTTGAAACGGGCATAAAAAATAAATAAAAAATCAAAAAATTGGAAAACCTTCGCATTGTGTCATTATATGTGACCATGTTTCCTGGAAAAATAATAAACTTGTAATACGACAATTATTTTAAAAAGGTGTTCTCAGAAATGAGCTATCATGCGTGAAGATTCATGGCTTTCAAGCCAAATGATTAATCTTATGGCCACATTCTTGGCATAGTTTGTTCAAATGATCTCATATTGTGCACAAGGGTGCATCTTGGAATTCCAAACAATGTTGCCTAAGTGAGTTTTCATTTTATTTGCACGGAAAATACATTTTCCATTTTCTGAGTGCCCGAAATGAGTTTTTTTTGTGAAGGACCTACCATATATTTGTTGCAAAATTGGACCAAATAAATTTTCTAAAATACTAGGCCATATTTATTTCACAATTTACAAAATGGTTGGGTGTCAAAAGTTTTGATCCACCTCTGGTGAAAAAGACAAATTCCCACCGATTCAGTTGGAAGCGGGTCAAATTTGAACTGCAGCTGCCTCATAGTTTACTATTTATTTTTTCCAAAAAATCATTTATAGTTACATAAGTACCTAGTTAATCATAAATACATGGTTTTGTGGCAATACGTCGAGGTTTGGACGGTGGCCGAGGGCCCCAACTCTAGAGCGCGTAAACTCACATGCCCGCTGCATGGTCACCGCGTGACCATGGTGTTGCCATGTGTTCTAGGCGGCCTAGGCATGTCTAGTGGGTTGGGCACCCCCCAGGTAGGTGCTAGGAAGAAAATCACAACATAAATTCTCACGAGGAGACTGATCGATGCTCAAACATGAATAAGCAGCCAAGTGTTTGATTAGCAGTACGGGAAATCCACATGGCTAATGGGCATGAGTTTTGGCTGAGGATGATCAGTTACTAAGAAGATCGTCTTCACAAATTTTCAGCTCAAAAGAAGGAGCCTAGGTGGTACTTGCTTTGCAAAGTACCACACTGGACATAAATACTAATGTTGAAGCTGGGCTCAAAATAATGAATGGATCGAGCTGGCATTTGGTGGAGGATGGTTATTTGGGCATAGGAGAGCACTGTAGAAAATGGATACCATTTGGACATGCCAAAGTGGTACTTCCTTCACAAAGTGTTTTTCTGAACAGAATAGGAAAATGAATATTTTTGAATTATTTTTGAACTAGGCAAGGAAGGTTTTTTACATATTTGACGAAGACATGACCCAAAGAATTTATGAGATTTTTTGGGAATTTTAGGAATGACAAAACTATAGGTCGCTTCACAACCTAGGGCAAAAACTGCCACATGGACATGACACATAGGCAAAACTAATGAGGTGGCGCCTAGTCATAGCAACCCACCACAATTTACAAGGTTATGACCATCTATATTGGTCATGATCAGCTAGAAATAAGGCAGTGGACTAGTGCTATCTGCTTTATGACCATTCTGTGTAAGGAAATTATGACCTTTCTAACAAAAATAGTCGTTATAGTTAAGGGTTTGGAGCCCCCCGAACAGCTTTTGACCAATTGGTCTAAAATGGTCATAGATCTATGACCAATTCTTCCAGGGTCACTGGCAGAAGGTCACTAGTTGACATATTTCTTGGAGTGAGGACATATACTACGGAAGGATCGAGGAAATCTGGGAGCTGAGCTACGCTAGAGAGAAGGTCACGATGTTCTGTGTTAGATGGGCCAAGAGCGTCCTAAAAGAAGACCGGTATTTCACCACCATGGTTATACCCGAAGCCAAATCCAAGACTGCGGGCGCAAACATCACCGCGAAAAATTAGCCATGGGTACTGGCTTCCCAAGTGGACCATTGCTTCTTCATTATCGACCCGTCAAAGCCCAGTCGTGTTGTCGTGAGGAGAGGCAAAAGGAAGATCATCGGAATGGATGGAGTCGCCAATGAGCAAGACTTCGACAAGTACGGCGACCCGAAGATGGAACATGATGACGATGATGAAGTGCCATACACCACAAGAAGAAGCAGGACCACCCTACCTAAAGGACGTCCGTTCAAGAGAAGAACTCCATTTGCGAAAAAGAAGGGCAAGAAGATTTTGAAAAGATAGCTAGCTAAGATCGATTGTATTTAAATTGTAGTCTTCATTTTTCGATTGTATTTCGACATATTGAAATGATATTTCTTCTATTCTAGTCGTCATGAATATTTATTTTTGTTTATTCTGGTATCTATGTTTATTCTGGTATACCAATTTTTATTTGATGATATTTTTTGAACTCATGAATATTTTTAAATTTCATGGGCACGTTTTGAATTCCTGAATATTTTTTCAAATTTGATGATATTTTTTCATATTCATAAATGTTTTACCAATTCACAAATGAATGCAATTAAAAATCCAAAAAAATTGAAGATATTTGATGATATTTTCAAATAACAAATTGGATGATATTTTTTCATATTCAAAAGTATTTTCAAATAACAAATTTGATGATATTTTTCCACATTCATAAATGTTTTCAAATTTGATCGTCATTTTCTAAAAAATTATTAGATGCAACTAAAAATAAAAAAACCAGTTAGTAATGGCGCACTAGGGGAGGGTGCGCCATTGCTATCCAAAAAAAAGTTACTAATGGCGCACCGCTAGGAGGTGCGCCATTGCTATACAAAAAAAACTTACTAATGGCGCACTGCTAGGAGGTGCGCCATTGCTAACCCTCCCCCAACTAAAATCCCCAATCTCCGATCCCCAATCTCACATCTCGCTCAGCCCCCCACTGCTATCTTTGCCTCACCTCACCCGCGTCGCCCCCGTGCTCGCCGTCTCCGTGCTCGCTGCCCCCCCTCGACCCCACCACCCCCGCCGCACCCGACCACCACCACCCCCAACGCCCCTGGCGCCTCGCCTCCCATCGCCCCGGCGCCTCGCTGCCCGTCGCCCCACCGCCCCCGACGCCGACCCCCACCGCCCCCGACGCCCCCGACCCCCACCGCCCCCACCGCACCCGACCACCACCGCCCGTCGCTGCTCCACCCCCCACCGCACGGACATCACGAGCGTCGATGTCGTCTCCGTCGGATACGTCAACAAACCGGATCGGAGCTGAGCCGAGGAGCACCACGAACCCGCCATCAAGCCCTTCTTCCACCTCGGATTCTGCTGCCTCTCCTTCAAGTCCGGCCGGCCTGCTGCTCCTAATCCACCTCCGGGCCTTCGTGTGCCTCTGTGGTGAGCTCCCCTCGCTTCCCCTCTTCTGTTTCCCCTCGATTTGCTATGTCCTATGTATGTGTGGATTTGCTTCATGGTGTGGCCGATTTGGGGGTGTCGGTGGCGCCTGGTGTGTGGAATGCCGATCAGAATTGGCAAAACTAGCTTGCATGGCAATCGTATTATGTGTTTTGCACCATGGATTATGCAGCGCGAATGTCATATTGGATCATGCTAAATTCCTAACTAAAAGTCTTTGGTATTCCCCTTTCAATTTTGACCCGTCAACTTAGGGTGATCATTTTGTTTCTGATCTGTTAAGGTGTAGTAAACTGGATGATCCTGACATCATGTGATGGGTTTGATCTGTAGGTTATCTGCACATCAGTTTGTTTGCTCAGCATTGTGTGCGTGATTGATCAATTGCATGTTCTGTTTTTGCACCGTGGATCATGCAGGAGGAATGTCATAGATATAGGATCAGGCTAACTGAAACTATTTGATATTCCCACCTTTTCGTCTTTGACTCGTGAACTCACCTCGGTTAAATTCCCGCTTATGACAGAAATGTTGGTAGCTGGGCTAAGTTAGTTTCTGGAGTTTATCTATAGTTCCTACTATTTTTATCAAGTTACTAGGTGCTAGTTTGTTTCCTTGTATTGTGTCTCATCAAGCAGTTTTTCGAGAGTTGGTTGCTAGGCTAAGTTTCAGATTGCTACCTAATTGTATCTGGTCAAGACGTTCTCTAGAGTTGTGCCTAATGCATCCTAGGGTCAGGTTCTGTAGAATTCTACACTGATAAACTTCCGATGCATAGTCTTTAGCCTGCGATCTTGATCTCTTACGTGAATGTGTTTCTGGAGACAAGGAAAGGAGGTGCAGAGAAACATATTTCAGATTACATGCATGTTAAACAAGCCCTGCTTTGCATTTTTGCCAGCAATGTTGCTTCTGTACCCTATTTTCAACGCCTTTAATTTCTTAATCACGTACGGATGTACCTTCTTTACATGCATGTCATACATTAACTTTTGAATCACATATATATTTTGTGGACAACTGCCAATTATGATGTATATGTCCTTCCTAGGTTCATTAACTTGTGAATCAGACATATCTTGTACAGTACCAAATACGAGTAGTGTTGTATTCAAGCTCTGGATATCAGACATGACACATGTACGAATAGAGTAATTTGTACCGTGGCAGCAACTCAGAAATGGGTTCTTTGTGTACTTCAGCTAGTTCTAGTCATCATTGTGTAATGCATATATTGTTTCACCTCTTCACAGGAAAACATATTTTCCATGTTGTGATGGAGGCCTTTTTTTAAACACTGGGCTTTGCCACCTGTTGTTTGTCTTGTAAATAGCATTGGACAGAGATTTAAGCAAGTAGCACATTGCCTTGTCCACCTGGGATAATGATTTTGCAGGTACCCCGAGAGGCCCTTGAGTTTGCCGGAATGTCGATTAACTTCCGTTCTGGCAAATTCGGGTACTCCATATGTCCTATTTTCAGCAAAGGTCATGCTGAAATTTTCCGTGAATTTAGCATGACTTTGCTAAAAATAGGACATATGGGGTACTTGCTACTAATGCATGGGCCGGGGTATCTTAGTACTTAATTAGCGTTAGGCTCAATTGTGAAATTTTGGATGCGAGATTTTTGACATGTGGTGTCCCTTTATTCTTGCTGCATTAACCACATATGCTGAATTCATGTGTGGAGAGACGAAACCATGAGTCGTTTATAGTTCAGGAAAAGAATGTTATCATTATTGTTTGGGGGGTTGAAATAATCTGTTTGTTGCACTTTGTGCACTTTCTAGTGGAAAACTGTTAAATGGAGGTACTAGATTAGCTTTTTGAGGTATGACATTAAATATTATTCATTACTGCCCGCTCTTAAATTTTTTTGCACAACTAATATGCAACGGCCATAGGTGGCAATAGAGCCAAGTGATTAGGCCCAACTTAGAATTCTCCTTCCCTTTTCTGTCGGCACTTGCATGTCACTGTTGGCTATTTTTTTAACTATTGCGCCATACTTGATAAGGTATATTATTAGAAGATATCCAGATATAACAGCCAACCTAGGGCTTAGCTTTTAGGTCTCGGTGTCAACAAACCCTAAATGATAAAAGCTTAGCTTTTAGGATGCCTCGGTGTTGACAAACCCTAAATGATGAGACCATGATAATTCCTCACAAACCAACCCTTAAATAACACTGAGCCATTATGCCATCACCCTTGAAGCCTTGCGGGCATTTGCAGCCCTTAGCTTGTTCATTCTGTAGATTTCCAAAATTCAGTTTTATACCGCACACCGAAGCCCCAAGAAAGAAAACTGCAATCTGAAATAGATGATCAATTTTGTGCCCATGGATTAGTTTAGTATTTTTTACACACTCATACACCCTTGCTTGCCATGTGTGTGAGAGAGATAGTGAGAGGAGACAAGAAGAAGGGGGTTAGGAAGGGACTTGGACCTTAGCAACAACACACTAACAGGTTCCATCCCAAAACACCTAGGCAATATCACAAACACCTCTCAATTGTTCCTTGACAATAACCAACTTTTTGGTGACATTCCTCGAGAATTAAGTTATTTGGTCAACTTAGAGATCTTGTTCCTTGACAATAACCAACTTTTGACCAATTTTTTTCCTATTTAGAGCGAACATGGCCCACAACGATGAGGCCAGCGGTTCGGGCAAGCAATTCTGGGAGCTGTCCCAGGAGATGGAGGAAGAACCTCACCGCTATGAGGACGCCGCAGAAGACACCGATCCTGACTACACAACCCCTAGTGGCGTCGGGGATTACACCACTGATGGTGCCGCCGAGGATGCCACCACTGATGATGTCAGCACACGCACAGATGGCAGCCAACCGAAGAGGCAACGGGAGGACCGGCACCCGAACATGCTCGGCACCGTCAAGGAGGAATTTACTAAAGTGTCCTCCGAGGGGCATCCAACGGCACCCAAAGAATTAGTCAAGGGGTATGCGGGACAGCTCGGGTGCATTCTCCAAAGCACCGTCTCGATCAACACCGAGAACCTAAGGCATCGTGACCGAGGGAATTTGCGCAACCTCCTCTTCACGAAGCTGCACGAATGACACAAGTTCCCCCGTGACGTCACAAACACACACCTCCCAGGGAATAAAGTGAACAGTGCCGCCCTCACAAAGATGAGCACAACCCTGGCTACTTGGAGAGGCGCGGTGAAGAGAATGATTGAAAAAGGTGATAGTTATGAGAATATCAAGGAGAAAAATCCTTCGATCAGCAAAGATGACTACAAGGAGTTCAAGATCAAGTGCGAGAGAAACACAACCGTGGAATCAAGTTAGTGGAGGGAAGACATGCATGACTTGAACTTAGGGGTCCACCAACTCGGTCCCAGCGATTACAGAGTGGCGAAAACTATATGGGACAAGGAGGACACGGAGCATGCCGAGCAAGGCCTACCGCCCCGCTTCGAGAAATACCATGACAAGCAGACCAGGAACTATGTCCGGGCCCGGTACAAGGTGGACCCGGTAACAAAGGAGCTTACCACGGATCCGAAGACCAAGGCGCTTGAGCTTGTTCTGGTAAGGAATACACCCCCGCGTTATTAGCTCCATATGGTTGCATTCTAATTGATGGAGCCAAATTCCTAAATGGTTCACATTCCTTCCGCAGGACACTGAAAGTAGTAGCGCGGGGTCGTCTCAGAGCTCCCTTTGGGACAACACTTTAAATAGGGCGTTGAACGTAATGAAAAACAAGGATAAGTTCAGTAAGCCATCGTCGGCTGGTCGTGTGGCCGGCAAAGGCTTGTCCACAAAATGGTCGGAATACTATAATGCTGGTGGGAGAAAGGAGAGAAAGACCAGCTCGGAAAGCCAGTCGCGCGAGGTTCAAGAACTCAAGGCACAAGTGGTGCAGATTCTGGAGATGGTCCAAGAGCAAGTGGAACACCAACTGGGAGCGACAATCACCGCCATTGTGCCTACCTTGATTGAGGGGTTGTAGGTGTGGATTGCGGGTGGCCAACAGGGGCCACCCCCGGTTCCCAGCTTCACGGCTAGTAACTCACACAAAGCGCAGGCGGCGCCGTTGGTGTCTCCGGCGGAGGCGGTATTGGTGTCTCGGGCGCCGGCGCGGGCATTGGAGGTTAATGCACGTGGGTGTGCGAAGAATACGCCAGCTGGCACCTCGGCAGCAAGCGGCCCCTCCGTCACTTGCACGCCCGCCATTGGCGGTGCCTCAACATTAGCCGAGCTTGATGCCATCACGGTAACTAAGCCTCTCATTCGATGACTTCATCTCCTTGCCTTTGACTGGGCATCCCTGACGCCCTACATGTTTTCGTAGGGCGCCGCCAATGTTCCATGCACTCTCCTGCAGTTCGTGGGTGGCGAGTTTATCGCTGTCGCCAAGGGCAGAACCGTTCAACCGGGCAACCCCGTGTTCCACGGTAATCCGATGCCACCCACCGTGTATAGGGTTCAACTGGTTTGGGTGTTGCCAGGCTGCAACGACTTGTTACCTCCGTTTTGACCCGCTGGGGCCAACGAAGATGATGTGATGACCCTCAGTGCCTGCTTAAGCTGGCCCCTGCTTTGGTTGAAGAGCCAGATTCGTTTGGGGGCGGGGGACACCACCCCACAGACAACACCAGCAGTCGTGCTGGCGCCAAGCCATGGCAAGACCGCCGCAACGCTACCCAACATGCCGAACATGCATATGGCATAGGATCTGGACATGCATATGGCACAAGATCCGGACGACGGCGACGACGACGGTAAATTTACCAACGTTGATAAGTACTACAATGAACATGGGTACGGTGGCGAATTCTTGGGGCCTCCTTCTCAAGAACCCAACCCTGCAAAAGACGACCGCGATCTAGCTAGTACCGCAGAGAAACCCAATTGCAACAGGCTTCGTCTGGCATTCAGTTCTCAGGAGACGCCTCCTGCTGCCGCCTTCACTGAGCCTCAGATAGCCAAGGTGCAAAATATTATCAGCCCCAACACACTCAAGAAGGCGGTCTCTGAGCAAAACTTGATCCCATTATAGCAGAAGAAGAAGGGACGAAAAAGAAAGAATAACAAGGGTGCAAGCCAGCCGGCACCGAGTACGATCCATGCTTAGGATGGGCCACCTTCACCTAAGGATATCTCAAGGAGGGTGCATGTGGCAGGTAGGCCGATGCTACTGACTAATCTGCTCAATGCTGCAACCGGTGCTATGCAGAGTCTACATGACAGTGTTCTTTCTTTGGAGAAGCGGCGTCTCTCCGAGAATGATGTGGCATACCCGGTTTTCGTGGCCAAGGTGCGAGAGGGCAAGGGCTTTGTGGATAGCTCCATCGGGGGTATGATCATCCTGTGGTTTGATGATATCTTCGCTATGTTTAACCTTCATCCGCTGCACTACACCCTCATTCGGCTATTTTCGCTGAGTATGGAGATGCGGATCATTAGAGACAATACCCTGGACATCGTGATAGCCGACCCCTTCTACATGCGTGCCAAGATCTTGGGCAACACTGGGGACCGGCAAGTCGCGAGTTCATACCTCGAAGGCGTCATTCTGGCAAACCCAGATAAGGATAACTTCCTCGTGCCTTACTTTCCCGAGTAAGTCATCCCCTCACCTCCCCATAACATATGATTTCTTAGATTTCGATCATTCTTTTTTTCTAACACCGTGTTTTGTGCAGTGTCACACATTGCACACTCATCCTCTTAAGCCCGAAATATTGCATGGCCACATATTTCGACTCGGACCATCAGACAAAGAAAGACTACACAAATATCAAGAAAGCTCTTGATGATGTTCTCCCCGGCTATGCCAGATCTGGAGGCACCTTCAGCAGGCCAATTCATAGGTACGACAAGCACGTGTTCACCCACAATACGATGTTCCCCTGCGTCAAGCAGCTGCCTAGCGGTCAGAAGATGCCTACTAGGCCCTCCATCACATGCAGGCGATCGTACGGGACCATAATCACCTTATGCTACCAAATAATCTCAAAGATTGGGCCGCACGCTTGTAAGCAATCCAGGACGCGGACATCATACAAGAATTCTTTCGCATCTAGTCGGAGCTTTCAGAAATCATCCATCAAGATGTCCTTCGTAAGTCAGGACAGTTCTACCTCAGATATCAACCGTCCAACAGTGAGATAGAAACAATGCTACAAATGCAGGCTGACAACGCCTGCGATTTCATGACCATCACGAAAGACGGTGGCTTCATCCACGCTCTGGTACCTGAGTCGAGTCGAAAGTAGTGATGCTATGTAGTTCTGAAATATCGATTAGCTCATGTTGTAATTAAACTTTAATGAACTTGTATGTATATTTGGTTTGGACAATCATTCAACTTATATGTAATCGATGCTATTTATTAGTAGGACCATGAATCGTGCTATTTATGTGTTGCTTTTCTATTCCAATCCTTTTGATGCATACTTATATATTGCTTATCTATTGTCTGTGAATTGCTACTAACGTTTTGTTTGGCTAGTGCATAGTGATGTTGTCGTTTGTCGTGTACAAGGGTAAGGTTCCCGGAGTCTACGACAGCTGGGAGGAGTGTTGGAGACAGGTTCACCGTTTCAGCGGTAACAGTTACAAAGGGTACACCACTAGGGCAGAGGCAGAAGCTAGATACGCGCACTATCTAGCGGGAGAGAGGAGGGAGCGTTGGAGGAACCGGATGAAGACCAGTTTCATCGTGATGATGCTCATCGTGATGACCGCAGCTCTCTTCTATGTGATGGTAGTTTAGATGATCGATATTGACTTGTAATGTGAAGACAAACTCGCTACTCGCGGTCTCGAGACTTGTAATGTTCTAACTTTGTTCGGTATTTTGAATTCAGAGACTAATATGATGAATTGTATTTGGAGACTAATCTTCTATTGTATTCGATACATCTGTTGTTTATATGTTGTGCTGCCTATATTCTGTGCAGCAATATACTCCCTCCATTCCTAAATATAGGGTGTATAGTTTTTGGCGTGGAAATTAAAGAACGCACGTGGAGGGGGAATTTCACAAGTTTTGGGCGAGATTGCACCTGACTAATTGACAAGAAAAAATAGAGGAGCTTGCATGATATAAGAAAATGTAATCAAATCCCTAAAGAAATTATCCAAACGAGTTGTGGAACGTAATACACCTTATATTTCGGATTTCTTCTCGAAAATCTATACACCTTATATCAAGGAACGGAGGGAGTATTTTGTAACGTGTGCAAATATCAGAAAAGGAAAAAAATAGTTCCTAATATTCATACTAGTGGCGCACCACACTGCACTTTAGTGGCGCACTGCAATAAACATACTAGTGGCGCATTATCTAGAAGTGCGCCATTAGTAACCCAGAGCACAAGGTAAATATGTCCCCCTGGGAGGCATAGTAATGGCGCACCGTTTGACATACTAATGGCGCACTCCCTGGTGCGCCACTATTGTCTGGTATACTAATGGAGCACCAGGGGTGCGCCATTAGCATTAATTACTAGTGGCGTGATGATAGTGGCGCACCTGTAGTGTGCCATTAATGGCCAAAACAGGTGCGCCACTAATTAGCCTTTTGCTAGTAGTGCAAGCTCCTTGTGATACACCTCACATATGCGTCCAAAGGTGATATGCACGGCCATGCTCTTTCCTATACTCCAGCTTGGTGCATCCAGGTAGAAACCAATAGGCTCCGTTGTTGGCGCAAAGGTCCTCCCAGGTATCCAGACTTTGATCTTCCAATGCTCCTATTCCAGTACAGATGTAGAGAAAGTCCCCGTGAAGTTTGGTAGTCCGATGTTCAAATACATAGTTACTTCCTTCAAGTGCTTTCTGAAAGGGGTGTCGTCATCTGGCTGAGTGAACTTGTTCCTAGGATCTGCCAACTATAGAGTAGAAAGAGAGGAGAATTAGAAATGAGTAAAGAAGAGAAATCCTATGGCTCATTCTAGTGGTCGCGTCCTACAGTCAGCATGTGGTCTGATACCATCTTGTAGCGACCAGACCTCAAACGGTCCAGTCTCTGTGCATCAGTGTCATCCCTGGATCGGTAATGTTGACACACACAGTACTCAAGGAATTATAACAGAGTTTCAATCACACACTTATTACATCGAGTCGTCATAAAGAGTATGATTACAAAAATATATCATGGCTGAAGGCCATCTAAACTAAATAACCGCAGAAGCTTCAAAGGTAAATGAGTCCATAACCTACAACGGCATAACTGAGTGCAAAACAACAACCTATCGCACCTTATTCACCGTCTGAGTAGTCTGCAACATAAGACGTTGTAGCCTGAAACGGGTCAGCACATGGAATATGCTGGCATAGTTACACTGTAAAGCAATGAAATGCAAGAACTATTTCTACATGCAATATTTGCTGGTGGAGGCTGTAAGTGTCATGGTTTTGCATAAAGCTAGTTTTTCCCTACAACAAAGGACTAAATTTATTTAACTACTCCCATGTTGCCACTTATTTGAGAAGGTAACCCCAACTCAAATCCCAATTAAAAGTATCATCATTAACCCAATTCAATTAATTAAAGTATCTTGATGAGATAACATCAATAGATTCAAGTACTAGATACTCAAGAAGTCCATAACCAGGGACACGGCTAGCCATGATTAGTTTATACACTCTGCAAAGGTTTGCCCACTTTTCCCCACAAGACTCGACCGCATCCATGCTTGGATGATCGAGACATAGCCTTTCTGAAGCATTAACTCCCTACTCCGGGTAGACAGTACCACCTACAACTCGCTCCATCTGCTAGTCTACCTCGTCAAGAGCTCACGCAACTTACTCAACTATGCCAGAGCCCATAATGGCTTGTGGCTGCACACAGAAGTTTCTAGCATGAATAATCTTAGGATCCCTTTGATCCTTGGTGGCATTCCATAGGATAGTCACACGGGTACTCCGGGATTTCCAAAAACAGGCAACACTGGGTTCCCCAAGTGCCTCAACCAATCCACCCAGATGTATATTAAAGTTGTCACCTTAATGTTATCCTTGATTAAAATAACTCTCAAACTTCCATGTGTGAATAAAGATCCAATCCCCGTCTACGAGTATGGCTAAGCAATAATAAGCATAACGTGTATTCCCGGGGTGATCAAAAGGTATTAGGTTCCTACCTTAAGAACTACAACCAAAACCACATGTTCCCAATCCTTCTCATGAAAATATTTGAGAGGCAATACTAATGCATAGTAAAAATTTGGTAAAAAAGAGTATGATAAAACTATAACTTGCCTTGCTGACGATCAGCAAACTCTAGAGATTCATAGTAACAAGCTTTGCACTCCGGGTAAACTAGCATAGACAAACAATAGTATACATAAACAATCACTCAAACAAAACACGAGAAAAACCGAGAAAAGATCCAAATTGAACACGAAACAAGCAAATGGCTTAAACTAACAAGAGTCAAAACCTAACAGCATTACAAACATGTGAATTAGATCTTAACAGTAGGTACAAGTGACTAGCTACGATTCACAAAAATATTCACCTCAAACGGAGCAAGGAAACTCAAAATACGAACGAAACAAGATCGTTTACTAATCTGGACTAAAGTCAAGTTTTACAGTAGCAAAATCATGCTCAAGTTGGTTAACTGGAAAGACCAGAACAATACAAAGATTTTGGCGCTAGTTCCATCTAATTTGGATAAACAAGCAAAAAGTTATGCTAGTCTAAAGATCAGGGGCTAAATTGCAATAAAAATAATCACGGATAAGTCCCTGGCCAAAAATAAACTAAAAAGAAAAGGACTATCGAACAAACATTCGCTGTCTGAACTAATCTGGCAAAAAGCGTTCGTTAAAACGAACGATCGGACGAACATCCGTAAAATAAATAAACCAAACGAACCGATCAAAAAAATCCGAACGTAAAACCAAAAAAAACCTCGGCGAACCGGAGCGTTTTATACCGGTCAATGGGCGGAGGGTCAACGGCGGCATGTGGTGGCTCCGCGGGATCCAGCACGAGCAGCGACGTTGGTGCGGGGCGGCGGGTCCAGCGTCGTGGGACGGCGGCGGCGACGGCGCGGTGGAGTGCGGGAGGCGGCGCCGCGGCTTGCGGAGGAGAGGGCGGCGATATATAAAGGGGGCGGGGGGGGGGGCTTGCCTTGTGGAAGGAGACGGCGACGGCTCGTGTCCGAGACGGACACGGCGACGGCGGCGGCGAACCTCGGAACTCCCGTCCTGAGTTAGCGAGGGAGACGGCGCGCTGCGGGTTGCGGCCCGGCCTCCGGCGCAGTCGGGTGGATTTTTTTTTAAAAAGTAATTTTGCCCAAAGAAAAATTTCTAATAAAATATAAAAAATTCTAAGAAATGCCAAAAACAGTTTTCTCCGTCTAAATAAAATATTTAGAACAAAGTGAACATTTTTCTGGCCTAAGAATGCAGTTTTAAAAATGCATATTTTTCTAATTCAAATAAAATCATAATTTGGTTGTAAAATTCTTTCTCCAATATTTCTCTTAATTTGAAGAAGTCATATTATTTTCTCTCATTTATTTTTAATATTGGAAATAATTGGAGAGAAAAATAATAAAATCAAATTGATCCTTTCTTCAAATTTGAAAGATTCAAATTTGACTTTTTTTGTGAAACCTCCAACTCTCTCCTTGGGTCCTTGAGTTGCTTAAGATTTCTAGGATCTCAACCAAATGCAAGAATAAAAATGATATGCATATGATGATCTATGTATAACATCCTAATTGAAAATTGGGATGGTACATAAAGTTGGGATCCAAATAAGCCAAATGATGAGAAAACCTTACTTTCCAGCTTGCTTGTTGAGTTTTCTGATTTGGCAGAGATTCTGAGCGGAGGAAAGAACAATTACCTCTTCGTCACCCGCACGGCTGGCTTCTGCTTCATCCTGATAATAGTCATTGTCAATGAGATGCACAAAAAATGAGCGAAGAGAATAAGTTCTACCTCCGACTCATCATCAACACCATCATCATCCAACTCAAGTAACTCGGAGGGGTCGGTCTTCTTCTTGGTAGGCTTTTTGTTAGCCTTGGTCTTGGTCCAAGTCTTCTTGGCTGGCTTGTCTTGCAGCTTCTTCTAACAAAAAGGAGAATCAGCATGTGGAAGTCATATGATTATAAGAGGATAGTGTTAATGAAAATATGATTCAACTGAAAAATTATGTGCAAAACTTACAGCTGGCGGCTGGTTGAAGATGCAGAAAGGGCTAAGTCCAGTTTTGCTGCACTCATCCAGGCTTTCAGTCAATAAAGCCTTGGTTGCATCATTGATTTCCGCGTCAGATAATTGGATTTCGAAGAGGCGTAGTGGATCTTTCAAAGCACTGGTGTACTCGCACATTAAGCCGGCGCGGCGGCTTAAGGGCAGAATTCTCCAGGCAACCTAGCACCGAACAAGGTCGATGTCGGTTAAGCCGTTAGCCATGAAGGCTCTAATCTTTGAAAAAACGGGTGCATACTTGGCCCGTTCCTTGGCGTTGATTCGCTCTGGGAGTCGGTGTGTGTTGCTGAGCCGGTGTTCATGGTAACCTGACAGGGGATTTTCACCTTCTGGAGATGTATCTTGGCAATAGAACCAAGTCTGATTCCATTCCTTTGGATGATTGGGTGGCTTGGCATATGGGAAGGTGGCCTCTTTCCGTTTTTGAATTGAAACTCCGCCTAGCTCCAAGCTTGGCCCGTTAGTGAATTCTGTATGCCGCTTTAATAATAAAATTCCCTGAACAGTTCAATAGTGGGCTCCTCTTGAAGATAAGCTTCGCAAAAGACTTGGATGTTGCAAATGTTGGCGACATAATTGGGCCCAATGTCTTGAGGATGAAGTTGGAAGAATTGTAGCACGTCTCAAAAGAATTTTGAACCAGGCGGGGTAAACCCCCGGATCATATGATCAGTAAAAACGATTACTTCTCCTTCTTTGGGCTAAGGAGGATTTTCGATGCCTGGGACCCTCCAGTGGATGTTGTCTTTCTTGGCTAAGACGCCATTTTCAAAAAATTGTTCAAATCTTCCTCGATGACCCGGGATGCTACCCAGTTTCATGAAGTGAAAGTCTTAGTCATTGTTGATGATGGTCTGAAAAGAAAATTTTGCTAGTTCAAGATTATGTTGTTAAGCCGGTCATTGATTCAAAGGTAAGGACTGTAAACATGCGGTGTGTTAAGTCGGAGGATAGTGTTGAAGTTATGCAAAGCAATCTATTGGCAGCTTAAGAGGGGACTAATGGTACCTGGCGGGTTATGGTTTATCAGTTAAGCCGCCAACACAGCTATCAATTTTCAGATCTATGAGTCAAGAATTACTAAGTGTTGGACAAACAATTTTCACAGATCGGTGCTATAATTCTCTACTCTAGCAGCACCTGCCTTGGGATGTTTAACTCTGTCAATTGCATTTTTATCAGCACCAGTTTCAATGGCTATAGTAGGTTGTCTGTAGTAAAACGTGCCTTGTTTATTTCATTACTGCACATGGTGTGATATTCAAGTATGAACTGTCCAGCTCAATTTCACCAATACCAGCTACAAACTTAGAATACATGACTCAGGATGCTATTAAGCCTATTGTAATTAACAGTTGTATCCATTTTTTAATCTATCCCATTGCTACCCTGCTACTCTCCGCAATAAATATATCACTAGAGATGATATTGCTTTATTTCCATTTGCTATATTTGGTGGATGCTAACCCTATTGTATTTAAAAAGCCTTTTCATGTACTTGCGTAGGGCCATAACAGATAATGTTGTTGTTTGCCGTCGAGGTTAGCTGCATCCCGTGTCTTACAACTTTTACATCATTTGTGCAATTGCAGTTTAGCTTGTAACATTTACTTGCTTCTTGTAGGCACACATGTCAGCGACACTGATCCATGCTTCACCCCGGAGATACACCATGTCTCTGCCGCCGCTGACTTGGGGCGGGCTCTGGCCCAGATGAAGTACCCTAGCAACTACCCCTCAGGACTTACCAAGTATGAACTGACCAGTTCATCATACCAATACCAGTTGCAATGGCTATGTTTTGTATGGGTGATGTATTAAACATGTTGTAGTAAACAGACTAACCTATCTTAACTATTTTCCCTATCTTTTTATAAACAACTGGGCATTCTCTACTGTCGCAACACTTGCCTTGCGATGTTTAACTCTATCAATTGCATTTTTATCAGTACCAGTTTCAATGGCTATACTAGGATGCATGTAGTTAAACGTGCGTTGTTTATTTCTGTACTACACACTGTGTGATGTTCAAGTATGAACTGTCTAGCTCAATGTCACCAATACCAACTATAAACTTACAGTAGGTGACTCTGGATGCTGTTAAGCCTGTTATAATTAACAGTTCTATCCATTTTTAAATTCGTCTCTTTGCTACCGTGCTACTCTCTGCAATGAAGATATCACTAGAGATGTTGTCGTTTAATTTCTATTTGCTACTTTTGATGGATGCTAACCCCATTGTAGTTAACATGCCTTTCCATGTACTTACGCAGGGCCATAATGGGCAATGCTATTGTTTGCCGTCGGGGTTAGCTACATCCCATGTTTTAGGGCTTTTTACATCATTTGTGCAATTGCAGTTTAGCTTCTAACATTTACTTGCTTCTTGTAGGTACACATGACAGTGGCACTGATCCACACTTCGACCCGTAGGAACACCTCACCTCCGCCTCCGCCGACTTGAGGTGGGCTCTGGCCCACACTACTAGGAAAAGGGCTATAGATGATATGGATACCAATGGCGCATCAGACATGTGGTGCGCCATTAGTATATACTAATGGCGCACCATGTGTTGGTGCACCATTAGTGTCCAAATACTAATGGCGCACCACATCCACGGTGCGCCATTAATAACAATTTTGTTTTTCAAAACTAGTAATGGCGCACCAGGGGATAGTGCGCCATTACTAGTTAAACTAGTAATGGCGCACCACATCCACAGTGCGCCACTAGTAAATTTTTTCAATTTTTTTCAAACTTTTTTTATTTTTTTTTTCAAATTTAGTAATGGCGCACCGTGGGTGTGGTGCGCCATTACTAGTTAAAACTAGTAATGGCGCACCACACCCACGGTGCGCCATCACTAACAAATTTTTTTCTATTTTTTTTATTTTCTTTATTTTTTTCCAAAGTTAGTAATGGCGCACCATGGGTGTGGTGCGCCATTACTAGTTAAACTAGTAATGGCGCACCACACCACCGGTGCGCCATTACTAATTTTGACCCAAAATTCCCCCGAATGCACCCCCCGTGGACCGCCTTTTCAGTTTTAAAAAAATAAAAGAAAATGATGGAAATGTCAAAAAATAAAATAAAATAAGTTTCCCATGTGATATGTGGTCTAGTTGTTGGGAAAATTTGCAAATATGAATTTTGACTTTATTTGCAAAATCTCTCGGGAATTTGTAAAATGGGCATAACTTTCGCATACTAACTCGGATGAAAAAGTTTTTTATAGGAAAAATCATCTACTCGAAAAGTTACATCCAAAATTAACGGGGGGGGGGGGGGGGAGGGGGAACCTCGTTAAAGATTTTCAAAATCCTCAAAAACCTAACAGAAAAAAGGTACTGGGCTTTTAAGATCTGGAGGCAAAAAAATTCAAAAAAATTCAAACTTACTAGTGGCGCACCGTTTGCTAGGTGCGCCACTAGTAATAGAAAAAAATAGTTTCGAATTTTTTTTCGGGATTTTTTTCAAAATATGATACGTAATATGAACGGAAGTTTGAAATAATTTTTCAAAATTACATCACACTCACGAACATGAACAAAGTCCTAAACATCAACAAGGTTTAATAGGATTGATATGCCAGATAAATCAACAAGTGCCTCTGAAGTGAGCTGGTGCTGGGGTTGGATAGAACTCTGAAGTTCAGTGTGCTTGAGCTGGAGTAGTGTGAGGATGGGTGACCTTTCGGGAAGTTTGACCACGGAGTGTGATTTGACCTGAGATTAAGCATATTGACCTGAGAGTAAGCCATATGACCTGAGATTAAGAAAAAACAGAAAAAAAATTGAAAAAAAATTGAAAAAAAGTTGTTACTAATGGCACACTTCTATGTGGTGCGCCATTACTAAGTGAGATAGTAATGGCGCACCTCTAGGCATACTAATGGCGCACTACAGGCGCGGTGCACCATTAGTATCTGGTATACTAATGGCGCACCAGTGGTGCACCATTAGTAAAAATACTAGTGGGGTGGTACTAGTGGCGCACTAGTAGTGCGCCATTAGTAGGCAAAACTGGTGCGCCACTAGTAGGCCTTTTCCTAGTAGTGCCATATGAAGTGCCCTAGCAACTATCCCTCAGGACTTACCCAGTATGAACTAACTAGTTCAATCTTACCAATACCAGTTTCAATGGCTATGTTTGTACGGCTGATGTATTAAGCATGTTGTAGTAAACACGCCTAACCCGTCTTAGCTATATTCCCTACCTTTTTATAGACAACTAGGTCATTCTCTGCTCTAGTAACACCCGCCTTGCGATGTTTAACTCTGTCACTTCCATTTTTTTAGTACTAGTTTCAATGGCTATACTAGGTTGTCGATGGTTAAACTTGCCTTGTTTAGTTCAGTACCGCACACTGTGTGATTTTCAAGTATGAATTATCCAGCTCAATTTCACCAATACCAGCTACAAACTTACAATGCTTGACTTAGGTTGCCATTAAGCCTATTGTAGTAAACATTTCTATCCATTTTTTAATCCGTCCCTTTGCTACTGTTCTACTCTTCCGCAATGAAGATATCACTACATATGCTATCTTTTTATTACCATTTGTTATTTTTGGTGGATGCTAATCATGTTGTAGTTAACATTGCCTTTCCATGTACTTACACAGGGCTACAATGGCCGATGCTGTTGTTTGCCATGAGGTTAGCTGCATCCCATGTATTATACTCCCTCTGTTCCTAAATATAAGTCTTTTTAGAGATTCCAATATAGACTACATATGGAGCAGAGTGAATCTACATTCTAATCTATATTATGTCTATATACATCCATATGTAGTTCATATTGAAATCTCTAAAAATACTGATACGTAGGAACGGAGGGAGTAGTATTTTACATCATTTGTGCAATTGCAGTTTCGCTTCTAGCATTTACTGGTTGCCTGTAGGTATATATATCAATGGTATTGATCCACGCTTTGACCCCTTTTGCGTATGGGGCACCCTTTTAGGTATGGGGCAATGAGATACTCATGAACAAGCATCAAATAAGGAAACTAAGAAAGATTGTTAGGCGAAACAGACGGGTGATGGGAATTAAACCCTATATTTACACTTTGTCTAAGAGAATAGTGAACTTTAGGATGGTAAGTAATGTGTTGCCTTTTTCCCCTACACACAACGAGTTATTCTATTAGACATGGAAGTTTTATCTTTCCATTGGTTTCCGAATAAATTTATTGATGATTACCTTGCAAACTGCATGACCGGAGTGGAGGCAACTAAGGTTAGAGTATATAATTAATACTACCACGATAATGGTCTAGAAGTCTTCCTGAAGACGGTGAAGGATGCGCGAGCGATGGTCACAAAGGATTGGATAAAAGTTGTTCGCACATTTGGCATGTAGGAGGGCACATTATGGGCATTCTGCTTCTTCAACACCATCGACAACCAAAATGATTTACACTTCTCTCTTCACCTTTACTGCCTCTA
Source organism: Triticum aestivum (assembly GCF_018294505.1). NCBI lineage: Eukaryota > Viridiplantae > Streptophyta > Magnoliopsida > Poales > Poaceae > Triticum > Triticum aestivum. The sequence goes on along the minus strand of NC_057798.1, from coordinate 510,040,431 downwards.
AATATTGTGGTCCATCACAGTTAATTGTTGCCTAATTCAGTAATAACTGGACATATTGTATTGAGAATTTTATTTATGGGTTATTTGTTGAACCATTGTGGTGAGAATTTGAATTCCACATTACATAATTCAAAATTTCCAATTTGTATAATAAATTACAAGGAAAATAAAATTAAACAAGAGCGAATAAAATCATGTCCACGCGGTTAGAAAGAAAATAATGTGTGCGATGGAAAATATAGAACAAACGGTTCTTTGACGCGAACCATCCAAGATGCTCAATGGACACGCACACGGTTTTGTCTCATATGCGTGTGTGATTCATGGTAATACGGCAAACGTTTCAAACCTGTATGGGTGTGTAATATTGGACAAAAAAAGATGTTGCATATATGGAGTCCGTGTGTGATAGGAATACCTATCGCACACAGGTATGAAATGGACATGTTGGCAGCGCACATATTTTACATTTTTTAACTGTGTGTGATAACGTACCTATTGCAAACACATAGACAGATTAAATGTTTGTGATATCCACCTTTTCCACACGACTATAACAGCGTAATCATTTTGGATATCTCTCGAATCAGAAGTGTAGCGTCGAGGACTAACGTGTGGGATAGGCCGGAACTTCTTATGCGTTTATCCTATGGAAATTGCTAGTAGCCGCTCGCCTATCCCCGATGGTTTCTAGGTCGTATGAAAAGGACCCCCCTATCGCACAGATAGACAAGGCGACGGTTTAAAAATTCATCGCTGAACAAGGGTAAAAACCGTTTGTATAGCACGTAACGGTACCAGTGTGCGTTTCTTCATGGTGTTTAGGAAGAAGAGGTGTACATGAAACAACCTCCTGGGTTCGAGGATAAAAACGCACCATTCCATGTCTGCAAGCTTGACAAGGTCTCGTATGGTCTAAAGAAAGCCCCTAGAGCATGGTACTCTCGGTTGAGTATGAAACTGCAAGCACTTGGTTTTGTTCCATCAAAGTATGACACTTCACTATTTATTTACAATAAGTTTCACACCGCCATTTTTGTTCTGGTCTATGTTCATGACATCATTGTGACTAGCTCATCCAGTAAGCAGTAACAACCATGTTAATTGATCTCAGGTCAGATTTTGCTCTAAAAGACTTGGGAGACTTGCACTACTTCTTAGGTACTGAAGTATAGAAAACTAAACATGGAATCCACCTATCACAAGGCAAATAAATTACTAATTAATTGAGTAGAGCTGGCATGCAGGATTGCGAACCTTCACCAACTCCTTTGTCAAGTTCAGAGCCTCTCTCCTTGACAGAAAGAGAACTCTTGAATCAGGAAGATAGTACCAGTTACAAAAGTATTGTTGGCGCACTTTAGTATTTAACTCTTACTCAGCCTGACATTTCCTTTATGGTAAATAAAGTTGTTAATTTCTCCATGCAACTACCACAGCTCACTGGACAGCAACAAAATGTATCCTGAGGTATGTAAAGAATACAGTAAGCATGGGTCTGACGATAAACAGATCCTCCTCTAGTCAAGTTTGTGCCTTCTCTGATGCGGATTGGGCTGGTTGTGTGGATGATCGAAGGTCCACGGGGGGATTTGCCATTTTTCATGAACCCAATTTAATTTGATGGTGTGCAAAGAAACAAGCTACTGTTTTCAGGTGCAGCACTGGAGCAGAATACAAAGCATTAGCAAATGCTACAACTGAAATCATTTGGGTTCAGGCTATAGTAAATGAGCTTGGAGTGCCACAAACTCAGACTCCTCTTTGTTGGTGTGATAACCTTGGTGCAACTGACTTGTCTGCTATCATTTTTTCATGCCAGGACTAAACACATTGAGATAGACTTTCACTTTGTCAGGAAAATAGTTGCAAACAAAGAGCTGGAGATCAGATTCATTCCTCCCATGGATCAGCTTGCAGAAGGATTTACAAAGGCGCTACTCACTAGAAGCTTTGAAGAATTTTGTCATAATCTCAACCTAGTTCTGTTTACTATAACAAATTGTCACGTTATATTGTCACGTTACCTTGTATGCGCCTAGATATCTTGTATAACAAGTTGGGTAGTTAAAGGTAGAGTTGGTTTCATGTTTATCTTTCTGTCCCTTTTCCCTATCCCAATTGTTTCTCATATGGTTGTTCCAACGACCTTGCTACGTAACGCCATGAGACGTCTCTTGTCAGAATCAATATATAACCCATGTGGCTCCCCTTGTTTGGGGAGTAGGAACGCTTCCATATTTCATGGGACAAAGGGTGGTGAGAAAAAAAAGTGAAACAAGAAATTTTACATTCTTTTTAAGTAGTGGTATTTGAGCAAACTTTCGAATGAGCATGCAAAATGAAAAATGGGATCAAGTATTGCGGGGTCTGCTGATGAAGAAAATTTTAATCCTTACAAAATAGGAATAGAACGGGGGATTCAAGTTTAGGGGGTGCGTTAGAGATGCCCTTATGAGATTAATCCAGGAAATCTCTAATGACTTCTATATTATAGATACCAATTTTTTTGTGGGTCTATATTATAGATAACAATTAGACTAAGGAATCTCTAATAAGGGGCATCAATTAGAGAGAGATTCTTGTTATAGTGAGAAAGACAAACATATATATCGACTTAAAATGAAGATTTTATAAAGGATGCAGGAAGTGAATGCTCTAAGCATTACTGATTTTGTGAAGATATGGGCGTCTTTACGATTGCGCATTTGCGCCCCAAAAAAGAAATTTCCAAAAGTGGTAAATTCCTTCATTTTGTGAAAAGTGATTAATACGTAATTAATGTGTGCTAAATATAGAACATTTAATGTCTAGTAGTGGGGAATAGATTAGAACCAATCGGATTGGCTAATTACTTCTTACTAAGTATAGATCATTTGATGGGACATATATATATATATATATATATATATATATATATATATATATATATATATATATATATATATATATATATATACATTCGAACAATATAGCAAGCATAATGTAGTAAGACTGACAAAAATAATCACCAAATAGAGAAAGAGAGACAGAGATATACTCGTGTTGTATGTCGAAGTTTATGATGGCGGGGAGAAGGATGGTGGTCTTTGCTATGATTATCTTTGGATGTATCACCATTCTTACGCAATGTAAGTGCACTATGAACAAAAACTTTGGTTCTTTAAAATTAATTTCATGTCAAAAACAAGAGAACAAGTTTAAATAAGCTCCTAAATTTTTATATGCAGCTCAACATACCGACCAGATTGTTGGCAAGAAGTGGCAATCATGCACATGCCTTCGAAGTGATCCACCCTGCCAAAATAATTTGTGCTATTGTTGTGCCGACTTAGGGGGTGAGCCTTGCTTTGAAACCTATTTCAAATGCAAAGACGGCTGCGGCTGCCATATTCCCCCAAATCCAGTCTCCGCTCATGTTGTTCAATTACCGTGAGCCAGTGTTGTATATCAATTTCAATACAAAATAAAGATTCCAATATATTTGAATAAATAGTTTCGATATGAAAATCTTATGTGGTATTTTTATTATTATATTTTAGTTTAATTTTTAATCCTTTTTGTCTTAGCATACCCCGCAAGATACATATACTCAATAGCACTAAGCTCCTAAATTTTAATGGGCTAAGAATGAATTGAGGCTATTGACCTTGGCTGTAGCAATCGATTTTGACCCGGTCGCCTCCTAGATCATGCAGAGGAATCACTACTGGGTGGGTTCGCGATTGAGGCCAGCAGATTTGTAGTGGACCCCACCCACCAACTGGTGGAGTGATGGCCTCCGTGTCGATCCCTCGGCCCCGCATGCGTGGAGAGACGAGAGAGATGAAAGGCGGTTTGGAGAAGTGAGGCAGCCGCGCGGCATGGTGATAGGGTCTATCGTCAGATCTGTGAGCTCTAGGAAGCATGGGGATATAATTTCAATGCCACCGCATCATCCCAGGCAAAAATCCGATGCTCCACGGTCTCGTTGCGGCATGTGTGGTTGCTATCTTCATTTGGCCGACACCTCGCTACTGCGCTGCAGGGAGGAAGCGCGCGGAGAGATCTCCTCACATCCCATCGCCTTAGCGTCCATGGTCGAGCAGGAGGAGCCGGAGTAAGGATAGGGACGCTCTTGATGTGCATGACGGTGGCGCGTTGCTGCTTCTCCGGTCTAGTGTGCTTGTCTTTTCTTGTTTGCTTTGTCTCCCTTAGTTTTCTTCCTGTCCACTTTAACTTTTGGGAGGACATTGGGTGCTAGTTAGTGAGCCACCCAACAGGACTCTTAGTTAGATGTAGGTCAGTAGGTGTTATCAATCAAACGATTAGAAACTGGTGTTTGTGAGTTGGTTCTTGCGTAGGATGCTACTCATTCTACCTTGTTGTAGACCCCCCTCCCTCTATCCTCTATCTACAACTGGATTCAGACTCGGTGCTGGGTTTTTTCCTCTCCTAATTTGATTCAGATGATACAAGTCCAAAGACTAGATATTTGTTCTCATGTGTTGGTTTGGGGAATCCCAAAGCTCACATTTTGCAATGGCTACTGACTAGGCTCGGATTACTCTGTTTACTCTCACAAGTCATATGTCATCTTACTACCCATGTATGTGTGTGATTTTGTGCAGCCTTTTCCTAATCATTTGCACCATCCTTTTTTGTTCAGCATCTTCCTATTATATAGTTTTTTTTTTCTGGTATTAGTGTTATTTGTGCTTGTCATGGGAAACCACGGCCAAGCTACGGGGCCATGAGCCCCTTGTGGTTCGGTAGGGGGGATGAGCACATTGCAAAAGAGCGGAGAATGTCGCACAACACGACAGAGATCACACGGGCAATTTTACCCAGGTTCTAGCCGCCGCGAGGCATAAAACCCTACTCCTGCTTTGGTGGACTGATGCTGGATTTTGGTGGAAGCGCAACACTTCTGCCCGGTAGGGTGGCCTCGGGGCGAGAGCAGCTACGCGCGTATGAGTGTACAAGTGTATGAATCCTCTCTATGGTTACCATGGGCCTCCTATTATAGATCAAGGGGTCACCACAGTGGCAAATCAGTCATTGTGTACTGATTAGATAGCAAACAGTGCTATCATACCTAACTCTGCAAAGAGGGCAGAGTGCATTAAATGTACCGCTTACTGTCACATCATGGCCTGTCCGGCAAGCCTTGCTGGGCTACTTATCCACCTTCTCTCCTGTCTCCATGACACATCGCTGTACGGGTGTCATTTGGAGGTGATTTCCATAGGAAGTGGTTGTGATGTGGCAAGAAACAACCACTTAGTCACTTGGGGGCTTGACACCACACCGATTGATGACTTGCGTCGCTGTGAGGTGGAGCGGTGAAGCCTTGGCAGGGTGATCTTCTTTCGTAGGGCCCAGCAGGCCTGCCGGAGCAATCTTGAGGCTCGCTTCCGGGGCAACCTTGACCTCGCTAGGCTCGCCTGCACGCCAAGGAAGGTTTTTCCTTTGTGATATCTTGCTTCCTTTGGCTTGACTTGGTCTTCTTGATCTGCACTCCAATTCTTTAAAGAGCTGGTCTCTTGTGCTTGGTCTGGTCTTGAATATTGTAATCTTGATCTTGGGCATGTGCACAGTCTGGGCAACAGACCCTGGGTTTGTTGCACCGGCAAGAGCCCCCGAGCCTAGCCCGAACGCACTGCCGGGCGTCGTCGCGGTAGGCCCTAACTTGTGCACAGATGAGAGGGTAACAAATGCCCATCCCTTGATATCTTCTTTGCTTCTTCATTAACCTAAGCCCGCCAGTTTCCGGTTCTCCCGTGCATCGTGCAACGCCAATTGCAGTGGGGGAGATAATGGGTCACGATCTGCGGAGTACCCACGCCCCATGTTCACGGGGCGGTAACCGCCACCCCACTATCCTTCCTGCTCCAAGCGCTTCTGCCACGTGTATTGCATGCATTGTGCAAGGTTGGTGGTGGATGCAGAGGGTGCGCGAATGAGTACCATGGCAGAAAGCCAGGCATTGTGGATTGGTGCAGGGGGTCGGCCCTGATTCTTCGAGCCGTTAATGGTGAAGGGGAGTCGGACTGGTCGAGCGGGGTGGCCACCTCTATGAGAAGAAATCCAGCCCCCTGCCCCACCCGCCTATAAAAAGGGAATGTGGGGCGAGGTATTTTTCCACACCTCCTTCTCCCTCCAAACCCATAGTAGTCCCTGCGTATCATGGTGAGAGGTCGTGGGTCCGGCCCTGCTCCAGTGGCGACGAGAACTTCTACTCAACAACATCTCCCTCCCCCTTCTGAAGATGCGGGCGTGGATCCTGCTATGAGAGGAGTCGGAAGGGGGCGAGGTCATTGTCGTCATGGCCCACGGGGCCGAGGAGGACGGGGTGGCGCATTGATCACACTCCCACCGGCCGCTCTCCCTCCGATTGAAGGCCATGTCGGAGACCAGCCTCTGGAGTTCGTCATTAAGTTGTATAAGCCTACGCGAGGCCGCCTCCTTCTCCCCACCCCATTCACAAGGGCGATGGAGCTCGAGCATCCGTTCGCATTGCAACTGCACATGAGAGATGGCGGGAATGGCAACATGCAAGTGGATGTGGATTTCTCCGCCCCTCATGTCATGTTCTTCTGGCATGGCTGGAAGACCTTGATAATCCCCAAGTGCAGGGAATCATCATAGCAATTCCCAAAGGTGGAAGTGATAAGTATGGAGTGTCAAACCCACAAGGAGCTAAAGGTAAGATCACTATTCTCTCAAGCCCTATCTTCCACTGATACGACTCTACGTGCACCTAACGTTTGCTTCCAACTAGAAACAAGAAATAAAACTGTGTTGTGGGTATAAAGAGGATAACTTTGTATGATATCGGAGAGCTAAAATATGAAAGTAGGTGCTATTATCATAAAGTTAGAATATATTACTATAAATAGAGAGTGTGGAATAATGATGGATTGGTGCGCGGAATTGTCCTAGGCAATTGTTAACAAGATCGATAGTCGTCATTGCAATTTCATATGAGGGAGAGGCAAAATCTAACATACTTTCCCTACTTGGATCATATGCACTTATGATTGGAACTCTAGCAAGCATCCGCAACTACTAAAGATCATTAAGGTAAAACCCAACCATAGCATTAAAGCATCAAGTTCCCTTTATCCATATGCAACAACCCCCTTACTCGGGTTTGTGTTTCAGTCACTCACGCAACCCACTATAAGCGAATCATGCACGTGTTGCAACACCCTACAGCGAGAATCCCTCACGCTTGCGTGACACGGAGGGCACCATAGGACAGCACAAAAATAAAACATACAACTCGTACCAATCTAGATCACCAATCAACCCAAGGACAAAAGATATCTACTCCAAACATCATAGGATGGCAACACATCATTGGATCATAATATGTAGCATAAATCACCATGTTCAAGTAGGGATTACAACGGGGTGCGGGAGGGTGGACCGCATAAAAGAGATGAGGATGGCGGTGATGATGGTGATGTTGATGAAGACGATCACCGCGGTGATGATTCCCCTCCCGATGGCACTCCGGTGCCACCAAGAGAGAGGAGGAGAGGTTCTCCCCCTTGTTCTTCCTCCTCCATGGCTTTCCCCCTCTGGTCCTTGGCCTTCATGGCAGTGATGGCCCCTCCGAGATCCTCCTTCATGGCCTCTGATGATCATGGCCCCCTCCGGCAGGGTGCTGGAGAGGGCCTAGATTGATTTCTCGTGGATACAGAGGCTTGCAGCGGCGGAACTTCCGATCTAGCTTAATTCCCAAAGGTTTCTATATTTATAGGAATTTTTGGTGTTGGTTTCACATCAGGGGGGTCTCCGGGCTGTCCACGAGATAGGGGGCGCGCCCTAGGGGGGGGGGGCGCCCCCACTCTCGTGGGCAGCCCGGACTCTTCTGGCCCAACTCTGATGCTCCGTGGTCTTCTTTTGGTCCATAAAAAATCCTCAAAAATTGGCACGTCAATTGGACTCCGTTTGGTATCCCTTTTCTGTAAAACACAAAAAGAAGGAGAAAACAAAAACTGGCACTGGGCTCTAGGTTAATAGGTTAGTCCCAAAAATCATATAAAAAGACATATAAATGCATATAAAACATCATAGATGGATAATATAATAGCATGAATACTTCATAAATTATAGATACGTTGGAGACATATCAGCATCCCCAAGCTTAATTCCTTCTCGTCCTCGAGTAGGTAAATGATAAAAGAAATAATTTATGAAGTGTGAATGCTAGTAGGTGCACAAGTTTGATCAATGATAATTTCAATCACCTTTTCTAGCATCAATATGTGTCATAATAGTAGCTTATCTCATAAAACTTTTCATGATCAAGTAACAATCTATTCACAATGTCAAGTATGGTTCAGAAACTTCATTGAGAACTAACAAACTATAATCTCAGTCATTGAAGCAATTTCAATTTATCATAACATCGGAAAGAGTCAAGAATAGAGCTTTTCAGCAAGTCCACATACTCAACTATCATATAGTCTTCTACAATTGCTAACACTCACGCAATACTTGTGGTTATGGAGTTTCAGCCGGACACTGAGAAAGATAGGGGCTTATTGTGTTGCCTCCCAACATATTCACCTTTAGGTGATGTCAAAAATAATAGCCCATGCTAACTTACATCCAATTGGATATATATACCATGATCTTTCAAACACGAGGAACTTGCCAAAGGATAAAATGAAAAAGGGAAAGGTGAGGATCACCTTGACTCAAGCATAAAGTAAAAACATAAAGTAAAAGATAGGCCCTTCGTAGAGGGAAGCAGAGGTTGTCATGCGCGTTTAGGGTTGATGCACAAAATCTTAATGCAAAGGAACTTCACTTTATATTGCCCCTTGTACGTGGACCTTTATTATGCAGTCCGTCGCTTTTATTACTTCCACAACAAGATCGTGCAAAGCTTATTTTCTCTACACTAATAAGTCATACATATTTAGAGAGCAATTTTTATTGCTTGCACCGACGACAACTTACTTGAAGGATACTCAATCCATAGGTAGGTATGGTGGACTCTCATGGCAAAACTGGGTTTACGGGTATTTGGAAGCACAAGTAGTATCTCTACTTAGTGCAAGGAATTTGTCTAGCATGAGGGAGAAAGGCAAGCTCAACATGTTTGGAAGGTCAATGACAATATACTTTAACTGAGATGTCGGAAAACATAAACCATTACGTTGTCTTCCTTGTCCAACGTCAACTCTTTTAGCATGTCATACTTAATGAGTGCTTCACAAAGATGTCCAAGATAATATATTTGTATGAGAACCTCTCTTTCCTTATTACTTCCTATTAATTGCAACGATGACCAAAACTACGTTTGCCAACTCTGAACAACTTTTATGCCTCATACTTTCTATGTGTGAAGTCATCACTAACCATGTTATAAGCATATGAAACATATAAAAATTCAGATTTATGACATTCAATTCATTCCCCCATTTACTCATAGGATATACATGAAGCACATGAGTAAATGACAAACTACTCCAAAAGATATGAGCGAAGGACACTGAGTAGTCAAATAATTAAATAGCCATGGGAGGGTTCCCTTTTTTATTCAATAATTTAGATCCAATGATTTTATTCAAACAGCAAGTAAAATTGAAAATACGCTCCAAGAAAAACACATATCATGCGACGAATAAAAATATAGCTCCGAGTAAGGTATACCGATAGTATTGAAGACGAAAGAGGGGATGCCTTCCGGGGCATCCCCAAGCTTAGGAGCTTGAGTCTTACTTGAATATTACCTTGGGGTGCCTTGGGAATCCCCAAGGTTAGGGCCTTTCCACTCCTTATTCTCCTCATATCGATATCTCACCCAAAACTTGAAAACTTCAATCACACAAAACTTAATGGAACTTCGTGAGATAGGTTAGTATGATAAAGAGTAAACCATGCACTTTGGTAATGTAAAAGACAAGGTTCATATTTTTTTCACACAATTCCTACTGTACCATATCATTTCTACAAATTATATTGAGAAATATAAGTCATAGAAACTAGAAAACAAGCCAACTATGTAGTGAAAATAGAATCTATCAGAAACAGAACAGTCTGTAATGATCTGAACAATAACCATACTTATGCTACTCCAAAAATTATGAAATAAATTGGTGGACGTGAGGAATTTGTCTATTAATCTTCCGCAAAAAGAACCAACTAAAAAGCGCATTTCTGTAAAATATGACAGCTAATCTCGTGAGTGCAAAGTTTCTGTTTTTTACAGCAAGATCACATTAACTCTCACCCAAGTCTTCCCAAAGGTCTTACTTGGCACTTTATTGAAATAAAAGCTATAAAACATGAATACTACAGTATCTTAATCATGTAGAGGCACAAAAACAGTAAGGATAAATATTGGGTTGTCACCCAACAAGCGCTTTTTCTTTAATGCCTTTTAGCTAGGCATGATGATTTCAATGATGCTCGCATAAAAGAAAAGAGTTGAAACACAAAGAGAACATCATGAAGAATATAACAAGCACATTTAAATCTAACTCACTTCCTATGCCTAGGAATTTTGTGAGCACACAATTTATAGGAACAAAAGTCAACTAGCATAGGAAGGCAAAGCAAGTATAACTTCAAAACTTTAAGCACACAGAGAGGAAACTTGATATTATTGCAACTCCTACAAGCACATATTCCTCCCTCATAATAATTTTCAGTGGCATCATGAATAGCAACTTTGTTCTCAAACTCAATTGGAACCTCTTCCAAAATAGTGGAATACTAACTAAAGTTGACACTCTTCCAAATCCACTTTCATAAATATCGTACGAAGATTCAACACCCTCCAAGATAGTGGGATCACTAATTCCTAAAGTTGACACTCTTCCAAACCTACTTTAAATTATAGTATTATTCATACTCCAAAATATATAAGTGAAGTTCCTGGAGTACTCTACAATAAATATAGACTGGCCAATATCCAAGCACAAAATATATAAGTGAAGCGCAAGAAGCATTCTATAAAACCATACTCAAACGATTTAAGTGAAGCACAAAGAGCAATTCTATAAGATCATACTTAAAAGATATAAGTGAAGCACGCGAAGTATTCTATAAATCAATGAAGAGCTATCTCATACTAGCATGATTCTTAAAGAAAAATAAAAACACAAAGGACACAAATCATGTGATCAAGACAAAAACCAAGGTATACCGATATTTGTTGAAGAAGAAAGATGGGATGCCAACCGGGGCTTCCCCAAGCTTAGATGCTTGAATATCCCTTGAAATATTTACTTGGAGTGCCTTGGGCATCCCCAAGCTTGAACTATTGTCTCTCTTTATTCTTCTCACATCGGTAACTCCTCGTCCTTCAAACACTTCATTCACAAAAACTTAAAAAAAAACTTGTGAGATCCGTTAGTGTAATAAAGCAAACTACCACTTTAATGTACTGTAATTAACTCATTATTTGTTTATATTGGTGTTAAACCTACTGTATTCCAACTTTTATATGGTTCATACCCTACATACTCGCCATAGATGCATCAAAATAAGCAAACAACACACGAAAAACAGAATCTGTCAAGAATAGGACAGTCTGTAGTAATCTGGAAGTTTAGTAAACTTCTGTAACTCCAAAAAAATATGAAATAAATTTGACAATTTGAAAAATGTGTACAGAATGTGCAAAAAGTTTCAGACCCATTTGACTTTCCAGTAAAAAATGTAAATTCATGCACTACAGCCAACGTTTCTGTTTTTGTTCTGCACATTGTAAGCAAGCAATCTTATCACACTAAAACCCAAGCTTAGCACATTATTTTTATAATAAAATGGATATATACAAGGGGACAATTATTTACAGAGAAACTTCCATGCAAAATTCTACATTGTGTCCGTGAGCATGAGCACAAGTGCTCAAGCTCGACCTTCACTTCTTCAATGCATAACTTTCCAATCACTTCTCTTTTTGAAAAACTTTTTTAGGCATGAGAGGCAAGTAATTCTATTTTGGTATTTTCGTTATTTTTAAATTTTTTTGTATGTTTCACCCACAACTAAACAGAAACAAAAAGGAAAAACAAAATCTACTTAGTTAAGAAAGCAAACAAGCACACACGAGAATATCAACCCCACGCTATTGCTCCCCGGCAACAGCGCTAGAAAAGAGCTTGATAATCCCCAAGTGCAGGGAATCATCGTAGCAATTCCCAAAGGTGGAAGTGATAAGTATGGAGTGTCAAACCCACAAGGAGCTAAAGGTAAGATCAATATTCTCTCAAGCCCTATCTGCCACTGATACGACTCTACGTGCACCTAACGTTTGCTTCCAACTAGAAACAAGAAATAAAATTGTGTTGTGGGTATAAAGAGGATAACTTTGTATGATATCGGAGAGCTAAAATATGAAAGTAGGTGCTGTTATCATAAAGTTAGAATATATTACTTTAAATAGCGACTGTGGAATAATGATGGATTGGTGCGCGGAATTGTCCTAGGCAATTGTTAACAAGATCGATAGTCGTCATTGCAATTTCATATGAGGGAGAGGCAAAAGCTAACATACTTTCCCTACTTGGATCATATGCACTTATGATTGGAAATCTAGCAAGCATCCGCAACTACTAAAGATCATTAAGGTAAAACCCAACCATAGCATTAAAGCATCAAGTCCCCTTTATCCCATACGCAACAACCCCCTTACTCGGGTTTGTGTTTCAGTCACTCACGCAACCCACCATAAGCGAATCATGCACGTATTGCAACACCCTACAGCGGGAATCCCTCACGCTTGCGCGACACGGAGGGCACCATAGGACAGCACCAAAATAAAACATACAACTTGTACCAATCTAGATCACCAATCCACCCAAGGACAAAAGATATCTACTCAAAACATCATAGGATGGCAACACATCATTGGATCATAATATGTAGCATAAAGCACCATGTTCAAGTAGGGATTACAGCGGGGTGTGGGGAGAGTGGACCGTGTAAAAGAGACGAGGATGGTGATGATGATGGTGATGTTGATGAAGACGATCACTGCGGCAATGATTCCCCTCTCGATAGCACTCCGGTGCCACCAAGAGAGAGGAGGAGAGGTTCTCCCCCTTGTGCTTCCTCCTCCATGGCTTTCCCTCTCTGGTCCTTGGCCTTCATGGCGATGATGGCCCCTCCGAGATCCTCCTCCATGGCCTCTGATGATGATGGCCCCCTCCGGCAGGGTGCCGGAGAGGGCCTAGATTGATTTCTCGTGGCTACAGAGGCTTGCGGTGGCGGAACTTCCGATCTAGGTTAATTCCCGAAGGTTTCTGTATTTATAGGAATTTTTGGCATTGGTTTCACGTCAGGGGGGTCTCCGGGCTATCCACGAGATAGGGGGGCGCGCCCTAGGGGGGCGCCCCCACTCTCGTGGGCAGCCCGGGACTCTTCTGGCCCAACTCCGATGCCCCGTGGTCTTCTTTTGGTCCATAAAAAATCCTCAAAAATTGGCACGTCAATTGGACTCCGTTTGGTATCCCTTTTCTGTAAAACACAAAAACAAGGAGAAAACAGAAACTGGCACTGGGCTCTAGGTTAATAGGTTAGTCCCAAAAATCATATAAAATGACATATAAATGCATATAAAACATCATAGATGGATAATATAATATCATGAATACTTCATATATTATAGATAAGTTGGAGACGTATCAGACCTTTGCTCGCGCCCATAGCTTATTGGAAGGGAACGTCCTCCATTTCAAGTTAATGGAGGCCAATTTCCTTTCCGTCAAGGTTTTTGGGACCTCGGGTGCTCGTTTAGGGTGCTGCGCGGAGAACTCGACCGATGACCAAAGCTCCTCCTCGAGCGATAGCGACGAGGAGGACTGTGTCGGCGATGACGATGGCGTCGAACGGAAGGATGATGACTCTGACTCCAACGCACCATCACCGTTAGGCGGCGGCACCATCATCTACACATGCACCCCTTTCCCAGCAAGGCGATTTGCCGGGGAGTTGGATACAGGGGTGGGTGTGGTGCTCTCTGGTTCCTCCAGCAGCCTACCAGCTGGACCCCAGCAGGCTTCCTCGCGGGCTGCAACTTTTTTCGTCCTGCCTTGTCCTGCTAGCCTAGTGCTGGCAGCACGGGGCCCGTCTCTGCCGATCTCTTCACCACCACCTTTGCCCGTGCTTTCCTTGGTCTTGTAGGGCTACCTTTCCTGGAGCCCGACATGGTCAGGCCGGGCTTCTGCCTAGGCTCCCTTTTTGTCCTCTGTGCCTTCCACTGCCGTGCCTAAGAGGAGAGGGACAAGAAAGGGTATCATGGTGCACTTATCTTTTTTCAATCTAAAAATGTGTAGGCACTTGCCAAACTTTAGTTCAAATTCTGTGATCTCTTTTATCCATGTTTGTGTTCTGTAAGATCTGTACTTAGATAAACCTTGCCGGGCACTTGTGCATGTATCATGTCCATGCAGAGATATAATGCCTCTATACACTCAAGTAAACAAGTTTTCCCCGACAGGTTATCCTGCCGGTACCCTCAGTCTGTTGTCGCGGAGCAAGACCTGCCGGGCACAAACCATAAAGAGGAACCAGCCCCCCGCCAAAACCTTCTCTCCAAACGGCACTAAAACCATCCTGACCGAAGCAACGTTCGAGTCGAAGGATGGGAGCACCTGAGTTTTGAAAGCGGTGAGGTTTTCTTATGCACAAGTTTTACTTACAGAACATGTACAGATAGAGAGAGAACTTATCTGTTTGGGCTTGTTGGGGATCACAATGTAGGCTTGTCTTCTCTTCTCCTATTCGAGACCGAACCCATGGTTGGAGCCTGCAGCTTCATGCAGGTGAAAAATACTGCCTTGTGTTATCTTATCTACATGGCATGATCATGCTATGCACATGATATGCTTATGCATGCATGCAATTTGTTTCCCTCCCCCCCAGCGCTTCATTTATTTCTCGTTGCTCAAGGTCTGCGCCTGGCTTTGTACAAGGGGTAACATGCAACAGAGGCAAGGCCTGTACAAAAGGGTGGCTGCCGGGCAGGGCCTGACAGTTGCGCCTTAAGGATATAACTTGTGGAGATAAACAATGTTCCATGAGTTTTGCAACTGAATGTCATCTCTGGTCTCCAGACGGACTGCGCCAAGTCTAGTGACTCGTACTACCCGGTAAGGACCTTCCCACTTCTGCCTCAACTTGATTGTACCCTTGATGGACTGAACGCGCCTAAGGACAAGGTCGCCTTCCTTACAACTCCAGGCATGAACTCTGCGGCTGTGATAGCGATGCAGGGCTTGGTGGTAGCGTGCGGCGCGCATAGTAGCCTGAGACGGTTCTCCTCAAGTAGCATAGCGTCGTCACGTCGGTGTTGTTCCTGCGCTACTTCATCGTAGGCTTATCAAATGTTCTCGTCTTGAGTACTCGCAGCACTTCAGAGTTTGCCCTCTTAGCTTACCCGTTGCTCCTTGGATGAGCAATAGAGGCAAATGAGATCTTGCCTCTGAGGGCATGAATGTATTGCATGAAGGCGTGGCTCATGAATTGAGTGCCAGTGCCGGTGATGATTCGAGCAGGGACTCCAAAATGGCACACCACTCCTTTCAAGAACTTGATAGCTGACTGAGCAGTCACCTTTCTCACATGCTCTAGTTCCGGCCACTTTGTAAACTTTTAGATTGCAACGAACAAGAATTCAAAGCCCCCGGTAGCACGGGGGAAGGGGCCCAAGATGTCGAGCCCCCAGACTGGAAACGACCATCACAAAGGGATTGTTTGAAGAGCTTGGGCAGGCAGGTGGATATTCTTGGAATGGAACTGGCAGGCTTCACACTTGGTGACCAACTAAACTGCATCTTAGAGGGTAGTGGGCCAGTAAAATCCTTGCTGGAAGGCTTTTCCAACCAGACCCCTCGATCCAATGTGTGAGTCGCACATACCCTTGTGTATCTCTGCCAGCAGTTCATTTCCTTCTTCCCGACCAATGCACTTAAATTTCACACCGTTAGGCCTCCTTCTATACAGCGCGTCATTAACAAACTGATACATACTGGCCCTCTGGGCCACTCTTTCAGCTTCTTCTTGCTCTTCGAGAAGTTCTCTAGTTTGGAGGAAATGGACTATGTGCCGCGCCCAAGTTGGATCCTGAGGCTCTACAACAAGGACTAGTGACACCTCCTCCTTTATGGGAGCGCATTCCTCGACCGCGGGGACCGGCAGTCTGGCGGGAGGATGCAGCCTAGCGGTCGAAGGGGAGTTGTTCCTGATAAGTTCTCTGTCGGGAGCCTCGGGAGGTTCTACCGGGAGTGGCTTGTTGGAGTCCAGTTTCCTCCTCTTTCTGTCCATTATTGTCGGGGATACGGAGGGCTGGGTCAGATGGAGAACAAAAGTTCCTGGTTCCAGAGGGAGCTTTTGCGCAGCACACTTCGACAGATGATCAACAATGTTGTTTTCTGCATGGGGTACGTGCTCTGCTTGCAATCCATCAAAGCTCTCCTCCAACTTCCTCAACGTATGCCTCCATCAATGGACTTTGGTAATCTTTGTTGACTTGTCTCACCACAAGTTTTGAATCTCCACGGATGATCAGCTTCTTGATCCCCAGTTCTATTGCAATCCTGAGCCTGGCAAGGAGCCCTTCGTACTCTGTTGTATTATTGGTAGCCTTCTCTCGGGGAAAATGCATCTGGACGACGTACTTAAGGTGCTCCCCAGTGGGAGCAACAAGAAGCAAGCCAGCCCCTGCACCTTGTAGGGAGAAGGCACCATCTAAATACATGATCCATTCTTTGGGCACTTCCTTATCGGGAATAACTGTTTCCAACACTTCTTCATCAGGGGTTGGTGTCCACTCTGCAATAAACTCTACCAGTGCTCTGCTCTCGATAGTTGATGTGCTCTCAAACTTCAAATCAAAACTGGATAACTTCAAGGTCCACTCCACTATCCTGCCGGTAGCCTTAGGGTTTCAGAGTATCCATTGCAAACCGAAACGGGTGAAAAAGTGATCGCGTGGGCTTGGAAGTACTGGTGCAGTTTCCTTGAGGCCATGACAAGGTCAAAAATCCAATTTTGCACACCAGAGTACCTGGATCTAGCCCCCTGCAACAGGGAGCTGCCGAAGTACACTAGGTGATGCACCACCTTCTTCCTTGCCACGACCTTGGAGCTGTCTCCGCTGACTTGCTCTTCTCTATCTTGATCTGCATTTGACCTTGCCGGGGTGCATTCACATTCCTCTCCGGAGGGGACACTGAATGTGGCTGCCGCTTCTTCCACTTACCCCTGTGCCACCAGTGCCACACTAACCACTTGGTTAGTTGCCGCTAAGTATGGCAGCAACGGTTCTTGTGGTTTTGGGGCAACCAGAGTGGGAATAGAGGAAAGATAGGCCTTCAGATCTTGTAGAGCAGCGTCTGCCTCTAGGGTCCACTCCAGGGTCCTACGTTCTTAAAGATTTTGAAGAATGGCAAAGCACGCTCGGCAGACCTGGAAATGAATTTGTTAAGCACGACAACACATCCAGTCAAATGCCTCACATCCTTAACTGTCTTGGGTGCTTGAATCTGCTCGATAGCCTTGATCTTGTCAGGGTTGGCCTCTATCCCCTGGTGGGACACAAATAAGCCAAGCAGCTTGCCAGAAGGAATGCCAAACACACATTTTTCTAGGTTCAGCTTCAAGTTGATCTTGCACATATTAGCAAACGTCTCTTCTAAATCCTGAATGAGGGTTGATCTGTCCTTGGTGTTGACCACAATATCATTCATGTAAGCTTCAATGTATCTGTGTAGCTGAGAATCAAAACCAATGTGAACTGCTCTTGCAAAGGTGGATCCGGCTCTCTTCAACCCAAAAGGCATACGTACAATGCAGTATATGCCACATGGGGTGATGAACGATCTCTTCTCTTTGCCTTCCTTGGACATAAAGATCTGATGGTATCCATAGTATGTATCCAAGAAGGAAAGCAGGTCACACCTGGAGGTGAAATCCATAATCTGATTGATGCGCGGCAAAGGAAATGGGTCCTTCGGGCAGGCCTTGTTCATACCAGTGAAATCTATGCACAACCACCATTTCCCATTAGCTTTGCGTACCACCATAGGATTCGCTAACCACGTTGGATGCAGTACTGCTTTGACCAGACCAGCTGCCTCAAGTTTCTTGATCTCCTCGACAATGAACTGATGTCGCTCCAAAGATTGCTTTCGGACCTTCTGCTTGACGGGTCAGGCATGTGGGCAGACAACAAGGTGGTGCTCGATTACTTCCCTGGAAAAACCAAAGATATCAGATGGTTTCTAGGCAAACACATCGATATTCACCCACAGGAAGGTAACGAGCGCGCTTTCCTATTTGTCATTCAGGGTGGCACTGATAGTGAAAGTACCATCAGCACTAGCCAGCCTTGCCGGGACCTTTTTCACAGCGGGCAGAAACCTTGGATCTCTTCCTATTGGAACTCTCCTACAAGTCATCAACAGGAAGCATACTCCGAAGAGGCACGCTTCCTAGATTCCTTGGTGGCATCCATGTTAGCCATCTTCTCCACATTTGCTTTCCTTGGTGGGAATAGTGGCTTCAGCGGCCTCTGCAGCGACTGCTTCCCGGTACATCTTGTCCACGCAAATGATTGCGTCCTTCTCTTATGATGGAATGGAAATGGCGCCTATCGGCCCTGGCATCTTCAAAGTGTTGTAAGAATAGTGGGATGCCGCCATGAATTTGGCCAGAGCTGGGCGACCAAGAATTCCATTGTACGGTAGGGGGAGGTCGACCACATCAAACACGACCTTCTCAGTTCGGTAATTCAACTCTCCCTCAAACATTACTCGCAACATGATCTTCCCCTAAGGATGACTCCTGACGGGGTTTATTCCTTGAAACGTACCAGTAACCTTGAGCTCTTCCTCTTCTATCTGAAGCTTGCTGATGACCTTTGGAGAGATTAGATTCAACCCGGCCCCACTGTCAACCAACATCTTTGTGACTTTGTGGTTTTAGATTGTTGGTGAGACCAGCAATAGTAGGCACCCTACCATGATGGTACGGTCAGGGTGGTCCTCTTTGTCGAAGATGATGGGCGTGCTGTTGGGGAACGTAGCATGCAATTTCAAAATAATTCCAACGCTCGCGGAAGATCTATCTAGGAGATGCATAGCAACGAGAGGGGGAGAGTGTGTCCTGATGTCTACTACGCAACCTTCTCCTTGTAGATGTTGTTGGGCCTCCAAGTGCAGAGGTTTGTAGGACAATAGAAAATTTTTCTCAAGTGGATGACCTAAGGTTTATCAATCTGTGGGAGGTGTAGGATGAAGATGGTCTCTCTCAAACAACCCTGCAACCAAATAACAAAGAGCCTCTTGTGTCCCCAACACACCCAATACAATGGAAAATTTTATAGGTGCACTAGTTCGTCGAAGAGATGGTGATACAACTGCAATATGGATGGTAGATAAAGGTTTTTGTAATCTGAAAATATAAAAACAGCAAGGTAACTAATGATAAAAGTGAGCGTAAACGGTATTGCAATGGTAGGAAACAAGGCCTAGGGTTCATACTTTCACTAGTGCAAGTTCTCTCAACAATAATAACATAATTGGATCATATAACTATCCCTTAACATGCAACAAAGAGTCACTCCAAAGTCACTAATAGCGGAGAACAAAAGAAGAGATTATGGTAGGGTATGAAACCACCTCAAAGTTATTCTTTCGGATCGATCTATTCAAGAGTCCGTAGTTAAATAACATGAAGCTATTCTTTCCGTTCGATCTATCCTAGAGTTCATAGTAGAATAACACCTTAAGACACAAATCAGCCAAAACCATAATGTCACCTAGATACTCCAATGTCACCTCAAGTATCTGTGTGTATGATTATATCATATGCATCACACAATTTCAAATTCATCTATTCAACCAACACAAAGTACTTCAAAGAGTGCCCCAAAGTTTCTACCAGAGAGTCAAGACGAAAACGTGTGCCAACCCCTATGCATAAGTTCACTGAACCCGCAAGTTGATCACCAAAACATACATCAAGTAGATCACATGAATATCCCATTGTCACCACAGATAAGCATGGCAAGACATACATCAAGTGTTCTCAAATCCTTAAAGACTCAATACGACAAGACAACTTCAACGGGAAAACTCAATTCATCACAAGAGAGTAGAGGGGGAGAAACATCATAAGATCCAACTATAATAGCAAAGATTGCAATACATCAAGATCGTATCACCTCAAGAACACGAGAGAGAGAGATCAAACACATAGCTACTGGTACATACCCTCAGCCCCGAGGGTGAACTACTCCCACCTCATCGTGGAGAGCGCCAGGATGATGAAGATGGCCACTGGTGAGGGATCCCCCCTCTGGCAGGGTGCTGGAACGGGCTCCCGCGAGGTTTTTAGTGGCTACAAAGGCTTGCGCCGGCGGAACTCCCGATCTAGGTTATTTTCTGGAGGTTTTAGTATTTATAGGAATTTTTGGCATAGGTCTCACGTCAGGGGGGTTTCCGGGCTGTCCACGAAGCAGGGAGGCGCGCCTAGGAGGGTGGGCGCGCCCCCACCCTCGTGGGCAGCCCGGGACTCTCCTCGCCCAACTCTTTCACTCCAGGGGCTTCTTTTGGTCCACAAAAAATCATCAAAAATTGGCACATCAATTGGACTCCGTTTAGTATTCCTTTTCTGTAAAGCTAAAAAATAAGGAAAAAACAGAAACTGGCACTGGGCTCTAGGTTAATAGGTTAGTCCCAAAAATCGTATAAAATAGCATATAAATGCATAAAAAACATCCTAGATGGATAATATAATTCCATGGAACAATAAAAAATTATAGATACGTTGGAGCCGTATCATGTCCACGTACCCTCGTAGACCAAAAGCAGAAGCGTTAGACAATGCAGTTGACGTAGTCGAACTTCTTCAAACTCTGACCGATCAAGTACCGAACGTACGACACCTCCGAGTTCTACACACGTTCCTCGCCCTCGTGATCCAGCAAGGTGTCGAGGAAGTAGGGGAGTTTCTTCAGCACGACGGCGTGGTGACGGTGATGGTGAAATGATCTGCGCAAGGCTTCGCCTAAGCACCGCAACAATATGGCATGGGGTGTAAACTGTGGAGGGGGGCGCCGCACACGGCTAACAGTTGTTGTTCTATGTTCTAGGCGCCCCCTCCCCACATATTATATAGGTTGGAGGGGAGGAGAGACAACCAAGGGGGCACCCCAAGTAGGAGGAATCCTACTTGGGGTCCTCTCCCAATTTGGCCAACCCCCCTCTCCTATTCCTATTCAGAGTAGGAAGGGAAGAGGGGGAAGGGGGAATCCTATTCCCTTTTTCCTTTCCTCCTTCCCCTTTCCTTCTCCAATTTGGCCAGCCCATATGGGGGGGGGGGGCGCACCAGCCCCTTTGTGGTTTGTGTGTTTCCCCTCACTACAAAAAAAATACACTTCCGTGATGATACGTGTTTGTCAAAGTAGGTCGCATTTTTGTCATGCATGTACATCCATGACAAATTTATGACAGAATCAAGATAGTCATACCTGTGCTGTCGTAGAAGTGTTCCATGACATTACCAAAATTATCATCATGAAAGTGTCCACTTCCATGACGATAAATCGCGCGTCACAGAAGTGCTTTCGTCAAGGGTGACCAACACGTGGCATCCACCGTAACAGAATGCCGTTAAGCTATCGGGTTGGGTTTTGGATCCGATAACCCGTTCACAGCCCCGACCAATGGGGATTTTCCACGTGTAAAATCATCATTGGCTGGAGGAGACACGTGTCATGTCCGCGCTGGCACAGGTGTCACTCATCCAATGGGCGAGATGCGCCTATGATATCTTGACACGTGGACCAGCCCATCA
This sequence comes from Triticum aestivum, assembly GCF_018294505.1. NCBI lineage: Eukaryota > Viridiplantae > Streptophyta > Magnoliopsida > Poales > Poaceae > Triticum > Triticum aestivum. The sequence continues at coordinate 510,018,618 of NC_057798.1, read as the reverse complement.
AGTTTAAATGGGCCGTCCCATCTAAAGGCCGACAAGATTTTGTGGACCATAATGGGCCGGCCCAGCTAAAGGCCCACGAGATTTTGTGGACCATAATGGGCTGGCCCAGCTAACGACCCACAAGATTTTGCGGGCCATAATGGGCCGGCCCAGGTAAAGGCCCACAAGGTTTTTGTGTGCCATAATGGGCCGGCCCAGGTAAAGGCCCACAAGATTCTTTCAGATCATAATGGGCCAGCCCGGCTAAAGGCCCACGAGATTTCGCCGACATTAATGGGTCGGCCCAGCTGTAGGCCCACAAGAATTTGAGGACCCTAGTAGGCCGGCCCATTAACTAGCTGCCATGTTTTGGGCCAAATGCCGGCCCATATTTGATCCGGTCAATTAACGACCTGCCATGTTCTGGGCCTAATAGTGGCCCATGTGAGATCCGGCCCGTTAAAAGCCTACCACGTTCTGGGCCAAATTACGGCCCAGATTGGGTACGGCCCTTTAAGAGGCTATGGGCTCAATTATGGCCCATATCAGATTCGGCCCGTCAACTGGACACTATGCTTTTGGGCCTACTTGCTAGGGGCCGACTTAGTAATTCGACCTGACATTAGTTTTGGCCTCTTAAGGACCTGTTTAACATTTCGGCCCTATATTAATTTTGTCCTGTTAAATGCCCGTCATGTAGTTGGGCCTAACTACGGCCCGGTTTGCATCCGGCCTGCTCGCAGCTAATATCTGATTGGGCCAAAGAAGGACCGAGACAATTTAGGCTTGTTAAAAGCCCGTGATTTGATTCGCACAATCATGGGCCGGGGTTCATTTTGGGCTGCTGCCGGCCCGTTAGCTGTTCGGCACGTTTCAGTCCCAACCTACATCGTGATTGCATGACAGCCCGATTATGTACTGTAATTTTACGGTTTGGCCGGTTTACTGCGAAGACAGGATATATATACAGTAAAATAACTGCAGCATCTTCCCTCAAACAAAAATAACTGCAGCATCGTGAATAAGAAAAAAACCTAGACTATACAATAAAGAAACTACAACATATTGCATCCACTGGGCATCAAAGTTCGCCCCTATGATAATAAAGCACAAGCAGACAACAAATTACATACACTGGGCATCAAAGATCGCCACCAGTGCAAATAAACACGCCGAAAAATAATATACAAAACCGACAACACTTCAATAGAGTTCAAGAAAGGTTAGCCCTGCTAGGGAGCTGCAGCACAAGCAGCTGAGCAAGATGATGAGACTGCGCTTGTTCAACACTTAAATCTTCCTCACTTTGGAAGATAAACAAGTAGACAGATGACAGGTTTTGCACATAAAAGTATCAGTGCTGACAATTCATCACATTTGTTACTGACGAATAAAGTGACATAGTTTAAAATTGCATTAACACAATATGGTATTGTTCAGGTCAAGACATGGCAGGAAATGACATTGTGAAGGAGTTGGCAGCTTCACGGCACCACTGGATTACAGATCAAGAACTCATAAGTATCGATGGTTAGTGTGCTGTCAATTTATCCCATTTCAGATTGACAAATAAAGAGATGGTTTAAATAATACTCCCTCCATCCGGAATTACTTGTCATCAAAATGGATGTGTCTAGAACTAAAATACATCTAGATACATCCATTTCAATGACAAGTATTTTCGGACGGAGGGAGTAGTAGAATGATATGACATTGTTCATAGTTAAGACATTGCAGAATATGACATTGTGCTGTAGTGGGTAGGTTCACCACACCACTGGATTATGGATGAAGAACAGAAGCATACATGAAGTGCAAAAGAAGATCACTTGCTCTGTATAGTTTAATTTACATGGTATGAATAAGGAACTTGGTTGTACAACTGAAAACTTAAATTGAGAAAGGACAAACTTTTGTTTATGAACTACATAATAAACTTTAAACATGCAATTTGATGCAAACACCAAAAATAAACAGCTGTTGCAGTCATGCCTAACCAAATATATACAACAAAGTTTGAAGGCTTGAGATGGACAAACTTACATTATTGGTGAAGACATGCTCTATAAAGGCCTTGTCCATGCTGATGGGGGGCAATTCAAGAAGTTTACCACAGAATCTTCTTCATAAGCATTGCCTTTATTCTACATTTTGTTAAGAGTAAATATAGATGTGATAATATACGAAAAAATGGAGAATATTTAAGATAAGATGAAGAGTGATGCTACATAACCAAGTAGCTATAAATGTAAGTGCAGCGATACAGGCAAAAGGTACAGCCAAGAGCAATGCACAACTAAACTTCTTCAGTACCAACCTTATGGTAAGAGTAAATATAGATCTGATGTGTAGAAAATGGAGGGCAAAGGAAAATAAGCTGCAGAGTGATGGTACATGAACAACTACCTGTCATTATAAGTACACTGATAAAGGACATCATGTACTTACAAGAACAATGCAGAGCTAAAAAAACATTGGCATTGGATATATTCTACACTAATGTAACCATTCATACAGATCAGATAATTTGGAGCGAACAATTGATAAGCAAGCTATCATGCATACTGCTGTCACATAATGAACCAGGTATGTATGCAAGTACAGTGATACAGGACAACAGGTACTAACAAGAGCAAAGCAGCGGGCAGCATATTTGCGATATCCTGTCGTTCTTTTCAAACCGGAATTCTTCTTCGAGCAGATTTCCTGCAAACAAGATCCGTAAGGCACATGCGGAAAAGTAGAAGTTCAAATTGTCATGTGATTTCATAGACAGTACCTCATCCTGGGAACGAGACCAGTGCATAACAAGGTTTTTCCATTCAATGTCTTCTAAATTTAGCACAGGAGACTTCACCAGAAATTCGTTTATAGATTTGCCACCAAAGTGTGATTTCCTCAGGTAACACCGATACTGCTGCAATGCTTCCTTGAAAAGCACAAGCAAGCTTTGCTCGTCATGACTATCCAGATTGACCCTCGCCTAGTTACAACAATGTAATGTAAATCATTGATGTGTTCAATCAGCAGAAAACAGGAAAATAATAACCATGAATAATAGCACTTACACGTAAGTTGGACAGGAAGATGTGAAAATGGTGTTTGTCTTCACAATAATCTTCCCATGATGGGAATATATGCACGTAGTCCCTAACAACATTGAAAGCATTGTCTTTTAAACTGGGAATAAATGGAATGGGGTTCCAATCTGCAGGAATTGGCCGTCTCTGCAGTTGGGATAGGTCTTCGGCCGGTGGACTTGCTGTACTTTTTGCTGGAGTGGGATTTTTCTGTGGTACAGCTGGTGCTATGGCAAATGAAATCGGTATACCTTTTGCTGGAGTGCAGGTCCTGTGTGGTGGGGCTAGTGGTGTGGCCAGTGAAGTATGGGTACAGTCTGCTGGAGTCGGTCCTACGTTTTGTGTCACTGGTTGTACAACCAATATAAGTGGGGTGCTGTCTGATTTCTCCGACACCACCATGTTTTTCAAGGACTTTGCTGGTGCTCCTTCAGGTTCGGCAATCACCCTCTTCCTTTTTGATGTCTGATGCACACGAACATCATTTGAGCGAAAAACATGGTATGACGACAGATGGAATATGTATTGATAATGGATGGGCATGGCATCTCGACATATATGATGAGTAAACTAAGCAGATGGCGGTGCAACAAAGTAGAAGAAATGCAAGACAACATATGCAAGATACCCACAATCAATAAAACATTGCCAAATTAGAACATGCACCTTGATGGGTGAACAGGACAGGCCATCTGCCTTTAACTCCTCGAGGTTAGAATAGTCATTAGTATCATATTCTGAACAAGAGTCAACGGGTGGGGAGCGTATGAGTTTCATTGCATACAGAATGGCACTCAATGCCTTGGTGCGAATTTTGTCAGTCATTGCAGTGTTTAGCTTCAAGAGTGGACTGCTGCTAGTGCGACACAAAGCAGCTACACAGATCATAGTGTAGATATAACGGGAGAACCTTAAGCATCAGAGTAAAATCAGCAAAGTGGAACTTGCTGGAATATATGTGCTAGTATTGCCGGTACGGCTAGAAAGGCTTCGGATACCAGCTCTCTTCAAGTGAAGGTGCGGTACTGTTAATATCAGTATAACTCTCAAAGGCGACACAGCTCCGCGCATTTCCTTGCTATTCTTATAGGATTCAAGTGGGCAGGCCACTACAAATCCTATTCCTATGTTTACAAGATCCTACGAATCAAAGAGGCTCAAAGTGTCCATCACAACCGACCGTATAGACCTCTACACTGCAAATGTCCCTGCTCATCTTCAGTACAAGGAACATACTGTACTACTAGCATACTCCCTCCGTTCCAAAATATAAGTCTTGGTAGAGATTTCCACTATGGATCACATACAGATGTATCCAGATACATTTTAGAGTGTAGATTCACTCATTTTGCTCCATATGTAGTCCATGGTGGAATCTATACAAAGACTTGTATTTAGGAACGGAGAGAGTACATATTAAAGAAGAACGGAAGAGGAACATGGTAAAGAAGAGCAAGCAGATTTTGGATAATAAAATGTTGGTTGCGCAGTGCCCACACATGATGAACCAGAGCGCATTAAGAATGCAACTCCCAGCTGTCTCTCGACCATTTCAGGCGGTTGGATGAAGATCCTACGTCTCCTAACCCTTCTTCTTCCTCGTCTCTGATTCTTCCCATACAGAACACCGCACGGGCCGCCGGCCGGACCACCGGCCCCCACCGCCTGTGTTCCTCCGCCACCCCCACCCCCACCCGCGTCGAGTTTTCTTCGTTCGGCGAGGCCCCACAACCACCCGAGCCCCTTGGATCGCACCGGCGAACTCCGGCGAGCTCTGAAAAATCGACTGACCCAATTTTGAAATTTAGTCTACTGTGATTTAACTAGTGTGGAATATAAAAGGGGAAAACCATAAGCATTGGGAGTATAGTGTTGAGCGTGCCATGGCGGATCTGAAGGTGCAAACCGGACAACGGCAACTTTGCAACCAAGACAAGAAATCAGAGTAAAGCAGTGGCGATCTATTTTCTTGCTGTGATAAATAAGTTGAGCAGATACGAAAGAGTACCGCCTCTGGTGCAGCGCCGTGTATGCATCTGCTGAGAATTTGATGGTGCTGCGGTAGCGAGGGCTGTCGGCAGCGTGTAAGCAGATCTAGGAGGGTAGACGGTGGCGGCAGGGCGCGGTGGACGAGACGGTCGTAGGAGCGGCGCCGGCAAGGTGGACGACGGCGGGGATGAAGTGAGAGGATGGGATGCAAGGATCCCGGTCCGAAGGCGTAGATGAGAGAGGTCGATCTCTTGTAATGGACAGCGGCGTCGGGGTATCAGCTCTGGCATGGTGGAGGAGGACGGCGGTGGATGGGGTGGCGGACGGCGGCGGACGGAGGAGGGTGGGGTGGAGAGGGTGTTTTGGCGCCCACGGAGTACGAATGGGGAAAAGGGAGGTAGAGAGGAAGGGGGAACCATGTATTTAGGGCGCGCTTGTCTCAAATGCGAGGAAATTTACAAACTTAGCCCCCGTTTCAAATTTCTACTACATCACAACAACATTAGTCGGTTGGGGATAGGACGGTAATCTCGCATACACCGAATATTTGCCGACGAGAGTTTGTTTTTGGCGCCCACCGTGTATGAATATGAATCGGGGAGGGAGTCGATTTCGGCCGAGGGCACACTGTGTTTTGGCGCCCACCGTGTATGAATCCGGGTGAGAGGCGGTTACGTCACGTTTGGGTGAAATTACAAACCTACCCCTATCGAAACCTATAGATATCCAGCAGATAGGCTTTGCGTGGCAGGGATAGGCAGTAGTGATTTCCATCTCGCAGATTTTGGTTTCGGGCGGTTACTGCGACTTTCCCCGCTTCGTTCAAATTTTGCACAGTGCACGTTTACCGTGCCAACTCAATTCGAATCCCGTTTGTATTCTACTATTTTTTTCGGGCGGGATCCATTTTCAATTGGAATTACATTCTATATACATCATTTTTTATATATACTTTCAAAAGCACAACAAAGAATTCTGCTCCTTTATATGTATAATATGATTTACAAATACAACGATCTCGAAATCTTAAGGTTGAATTCGAAAAAATTTAACCAAATTATGTTCTACTAAAATGTATGGATCAGTAATATCTACATATTAAATAACATAGATGTGCGTGAATTCATATGAGTATGCATGTTTGATAGATCAATTTTGGTTCGAGTATGGATTACATGTATCATCATCTCGAATTCAAATATTTGAATCCCTTTTTTGTTCACTCCTTTCACGCCCATCTCTCTCGCATGCATGCTCCTTCAGGTAGCTATCACTCTCTTTTCTCCAGCTCACCCGCACGCTCACTTCATGTTTCTCCTATCCTCGCAAACATGGTCTCTCGACGTCTCCCTTGAGAAGTGTCACACTCTCCCTATCATTATACATTACACGGTTTTCATTATCTCTCACGTCTCTACTGTTCTCTGGTATCACTCGGTACCTAAGCTTTCTTTTTCACCGCCACACACACAGTCTCCACTCGTCTTTCACTTTGTCTTTCTCTCTATGGGATTCTCTCACACACCCTATATGTCTCTACATATGACTCATACCACTAAAATTACTCTCTCTCTCTCTCTCTCTCTCTCTCTCCTGTAGACACAACATTTGTTGCGGTCTCCTTTTCGTCTCCATCCCAGACTGACACCGATCAGACAACCCCGACTACCGTCTCCTCTCTCTCTCTCACAGACACACACACACAACTCCTGCTTCCACTCCCCTTCCCGACTACCGTCTCTCTCTCTCACACACAAAACTCTTGCTTTCGCACCCCGACTCGTATTTCTCTCACAAACATTTATCGACTAGCTAGCCTCTAGATAGGTTTATACACCCGCACACTCATGCTTCCACCATCGCATACATGTCTCTCTCCCGCTCCTTGTATCTATGTAGCTTTTTCTTCCCTTCTTGAGACACGCCCTCTCGATCGTGCACACACACACACTATCGCCTCATTTTAAGCTGATACCTATCGCACACACACTACTTGTGTCTTTGTCACACATGCACTCCGTCCTCCTCCACTCTCCCTCTCTCTCACACACACATGGGCTTTTTGCAACAACTAGCAAGATGCCCATGCGTTGCACGGAACATCAAGATGCATTTGTATGAGTAGTTTATCTTGTGGGGGAAAAGGATGAACGAGGGAAGACCTTATTTGCAAATGTGGAGAGGGGTGTGGGTATCTTTTTGCAAAATTGCCATAGTTTCCTTCCTATCCGTCAGATATAGATCGGACGACCTATATTGCAGGATGGCAGGCACACGATCATCACCGACAATGCTTTTTATAAGAGTAGGGATAAAAAATAGAGTTGGTGATGATGGTGGGCCTGCCATCCTGCAATGTAGGTCGTCCGATTTATATCTGACGGATAGGAAGGAAAATATGGCAATTTACCCACACTCTTCACCACATTTGCAGATAAGGCCTTCCCTCGTTCATCCTTTTCTCCCACAAGATCTTGATGTTCCGTGCAACGCACGGGCATCTTGCTAGTAAGAGTAGAAATTAGACATATACCACTTCTCGAATCTTGAAACCAACAACATTCCTCCCTTATCTCATCAAAACCGCCAAAGGAATATATTTTGAGTGAAACATAACATATTTTTAGTGATATACGTATTTCAAAACTAGACTTTTTTTCTATCAAATCGGTGAATATGTATTAATCTACTTTGATCGTGTGGCAACGCATTGGCACATTGCTAGTAGTTATTATAATTTTTTGGACACCAGACAAACGGTGGAGTACATATACGAAGAGAAGAGGCGCACGCACGCAGTCGGCCTCTCGCTGTCTCGCACACATGAGTGTTACGTAAAGGCGACGTTAACAAATAAACCCTAAAACCCTAGGTGCACGATTGCTGCATTCGCGGGTACCGGGTACGTGGTGGAGCACCTTTGTAGGAGTTGATGGTCGGGACCACAGGTGAACGACTTGGAGCGCGGTGGCTCGCCAGTTGCCACAGATCGAGTAGCCACGTTTAAAATATCGTTTTTTAGCGGGGTTAAGAGTTCCGATTTTCAATGGCACGTTATAAGTAGTAAGTAGTTTTTAGAACGATTGGTATGGAGCGAAAATGGAATTCATAGTACTACGTACCTCCTTGGCGTATGGTTGTATGGGTTTATGTTACGAGATGTTGAACCTGGTAGTTCTAGGGCAAATACTATGGTTTAGATTTAGATGCTGGTTTTCAGTAATCGGAAGGGGAAACCCTTCTTTGATTAAAAAAACTACTACCTCCATTCTGGTTTACTAGTCCCCATCGTACTTTGGGTCAAAGTTTGTCCACGAATTTTACTTGTAAAATGTGAATGGAAAACGAGATTTTGTTATACCCAAACAAAAAAGGACTGGAGGGAGTGATTGCTCTGACACGGACGCGACCTCTCATAGCGCAGGCATTGAACCGGCGCGCCGGCCAAGAGGGCCGCACTCGCTGCAGGCCCGGCTGAGCACGCCTCCTCGCCGCGTGCAACCAGCTTAAGACTGCCCCGCCTGCCTTCATTGAATCCGCGCGTGTGCCGGCAACACGTCCTTCCGCGAGCCGGCAGGCATTTTAGAACACAAAAAATGACTAAAATATAATTAATTTACGCATGGTCTTGACTTGTTGTGCTCGCACTGGTAGCAGGAACTAGTAGAGGTTTTTCTTTATTTATAACTCTCCTCACATTTTTTTGGCTTTGAAGTGAATCATGGTTGTGGACATTATGTATGAATGTGCAGATATCTGTGAACATGAGTTTGATGTGGAAGTTGAACTTGGAATGTCGGGCTTGCGCGTGAACTATACCATGTCCAATGCTTCGTCTGTTATTGTTTGGAAAGTAATTGCTGTTATTACATGACCCGAAAAAAACATTTTGTGCCACATCAGTAGATGCACAGACATCACAACAGGCATGCTGACTGGATAAACATTTGAACCTAGCTATTATGAAGGAAATTTTGTATTGACAACAGTTTTAGATAGCAGGAGACGCCTAGCCTGCTCTGCCTCTGCTAGCTTATTTCTGGCTTCTTCCATCTCTTCTTTGGCTTGGGTGAAGAGAGCATCTGATTGCTCTTTTCGCTTCTTCAGGAACTCAGCTACATTCTCAAGGGCTGCTGCACGCTTTCTTTCAGCCTTTACTAATGCCACGAGGACACGAACAGCTGACGACTCCACCTGGCTTGTGTGTAATCCAGCATCATCTGGGAATTTGCACCTTGTGTCTAATCCAGCATCATTAGGGAACTGGCACCTTGTGTGTAATCCAGCCTCATTTTGGAAACATGATCTCGAGGTTGACCATACTTCCCTCCTCGCAGGAACTGCATCCTGACATGAAGTTACTTCTTTTTTAGATCAATACTCAGAGAAACCTAGATCCATTTAGTAGAAGCCAGATAAACAGAACTCGGAGAAGTGAATTCAAAAGGAAAAGAAATATAAAAACAGACTACAAGGTGAGAACACCCACTTCCTACATCAAGTTAAAAACGAAAGCATTAGGACGATTAAGACTCTTCTTATTACACATCGAAGAACACCACGCTTAAGAGAAACAGAAACTACAACATATACACATCGAAGAACACGAGGCTAAACGAAAGTAATTGAAAGGGTGTTACTTACCAAAGCTCGTTTTACAGGTTCGGTGCAGCTCCTCTTTAACTTGCCACGCTCCTTGAAGATGTCCCGAATATCCCGTGTTTGGTCTTCATTGCTCCTCTGCATGTTCACACTCGTGGTTTTAAAATCTCAACATGGCAAGAAAAATACTACTAGTAATACTCGCGCATCTTGTGGGCAACATTAAAGCACTCGTCTGCCATGTTAGAGCATCTCCAACAGAATCGCAACGCGCGGCGCTTTAAAAAAGCGTTTACAGTGCTGAGATCGAGAAGTAGATACTAGAGAGTAGAGGATAGTTCTCAGCATAGATAGATAAAAAAAGATACCCATACCCCTCTCCAGATTTGCAAATAAGGCCTTCCCTCGTTCATCCTTTTCTCCCACAAGATAAACTACTCATACAAATGCATCTTGATGCGTGCAACGCATGGGCATCTTGCTAGTTCTAAAAACCTTTCCATCATTTGCCACACTGCTGGTTGCAGATGAAAAACCTACCCAAGCACAGCGCGATACAGGAGCGACGCACAATTACAAGCTGATATTCTGTTGGACAATGGAGGCTATAACCAATTACTTTTACGGGAACAATAGCACCCAGGAAAATTGAAGGGTAGGTATGAACAAAATTGGAACTGCACATGTACTGCTAAGTGATTCAATACACACATTACCAATCGAGGAGGAGAACGATGGTCGCGGCGGCCTCTGTGAGTCATGGTCGGCAACGGGAGTCAGTTCATTGTCCACGACGGTGGTACTTCTGCGCTTGGCGTCGGCTTCCGGGAAGCAGATCCGAGACCGTGGAAGACGATGCCGGGGAAGAGGCTCCGTCTACGACGACGACGGTGGACCGGCTCCAGTGCGGCGTACGAGGTCGTCGATGAGGCAGATGCGCTGCGGTGGACGAGTGCGCCGATGTAAAGGGGAGGAGCACGAAGGCTGCGGTGCCGTGGAGAAGTCTATTTTGCGGTGGGGATAGAAAATGGGGAGTATTCAGGTGTACTACTCTGGGTGCCGGGGTGGGGCTGGCTGGGTAGGGTGAACCTGAAGTTACGAAAACAGCCCCCTACCAAGCGTCGTCCGTAGGCCTGTTCCGAAGGCTATGATGGTAACTTCCCACTGCTCGAATCAGGGTCGCGGGAGATTTTCCCGCCGACCTCAAAATTTTGTGACACTGGACTCCCCGTGTGGCGTGTTGAGTGATTCGGCTAAGCAACTAGCGAGTAGTAGTAGTAAACTCTGCATATTAGGTTTGACCGAAGTCAAACTTCCTAAAGTTTGACCAAGTTTATATAAAAATATAAACATTTACCATAACAAATATGTATGATGTGGAAGTACATTCAATAATGAATCTAATGGTATTTATTTGTTATTGTATATGTTAATATTTTTTGTTATAAGCTTTCTGAGAGTTTACAAAACTTGACTTTGACCAATGCTAATACGCGGACTAAAATAAAAACGGAGGGAGTACACATTTGTTTTCTTAGTTTGTAGTGAACTAATCATTTGTTGAAATTGTGAAATAAATATATTAGGCTATTGACTTCGAATGTAATGGTCTATACAATTCAATAGTTACAATCATTGTCGAATCCCAAGATGTATACAAGGTCTATAGTACTTCACAACATGCTCAAACTCACATAATCCCAGTCAAATGAGAATCTAAATGCATTTCATAGTTATTACTTTGTAGGATGCAACAAAAACAACCAAAACTCTACATCAGCCATTATAGAAGCAACATTTTGACATATCCCATTGTGTGAATGAAACGTGCAGAGAGAGCTTTTGAAGATGGAGCAGATAGGGCGGGAAAGATTGTATGTATGTGGACGAGAGAGTAGGAGACAAACCTAACGAGACAGAGAGAGAGAGAGAGAAAGAGAAAGAGAGAGGAAGAAGTTAGGTCTGTGAGAAAGATGGAGACATGTAATATACGTGATTCTGTATACGTGGAAGGAGAAGAGACAACATGTTTGATGAGAGAGCTGGAAAAACATGGACGAGAGGGGAAGGATCTCATGGGTTGAGGGATTGACAATTTTGTGCGGGGGAGAGAGGGATTGGTAATTTTGTGCAAGAGAGAGAGAGAGGGTGGGGGGAGGAGTCAGTCAGCCGTCGTCACATCACCCTGCTTCCAAATGACCCCGCATTCTCTAGCGCGGTGTGGTCGCCGTCTTCGATCTGCTCGATGCCCTCTTTGAAGATTGAGGTGTTGTGCATGTTGGGGTGCAAAGAAGCACAAGCGAGAGTGGTCGCCGTATAACCTTGGATGGGAATGGATTGTGTGCTCGGGGGAGTGTGTGTGTGTGTTGTGCTGCATGTGTGTGTGTGTGTGTGTGTGTGTGTCAGATATTGAGCGAAAACAAACCTAAGGAGAGAAATGGGTATTCACGAAGAGATTGTGCGGGCCTTGAGGTGGGCAGGGGCCGAGTGAGGGTGTCAAAATGTGCGCGTTGATGCATATGTTGCATGCGATCGTGCGAGGGACGGACGAATCAAGAGAGATGGTTGTTGTGTTACGGATGCTCCTATCTCTCTCTCTGTCTCTCTCTCTCTCTCTCTCACACACACACACACAAGTAAACTAGAAGACTGTTCTCTCATGTATACACAACGTATCGGCATCTGTCTATGTCTCACTCATGCATGATCATTTGCACATTCACACCTCTCTATGTCTGTATCACACGCACACCGTCTCCATATTGCCCTTCCGCCACAACACACATATGGACACATACACACGTTCTCTCACAGTCACACACACAAAATAAGTATTAAAAAAACTAGGGCGCACCTAAAATGTCCAAATCCAAATAAACACAAACTGGAGCTAAATTCAAATATATGGAAATATTGCAGCGTCAAGAACTTTCCCAGGAAAACAAAGTTGAGTAATATTCGAGGATTGTTTTCACACACACAAAAAGGTTCGGCGGATGTCCTTCGAGCGCGACACAGTGATGCACCGTTCGATCGACCGTGCGACCGCGGTTCACGCGCTTGCACAGGATTCTATATCATGGCTGTGGTACTAACTTCAAAAAAAAATTAATAAAAGCGCTGCCTAAGTCTAATGTTTACGTGTAATAGTATGGTTTTCTTTTAAGTTTGACCAACCTCATATAAAACTAAAGTAAGCTCCCATACGCGCACTCATCAATATGTCGCCGCCGCCGTTGCGCATGCTGGTGCCCACCTGCTCCGGACAACAATTTCTCGCCCATCACCGCCATGTCGCCGCCATCCCTGTGCCATGAAGCCGAAGGCACGCCCGCTCACGTCGTCTACAGTCCCTCCTCGCCATGCCGCTGCGCTGCCAAGCACGCGAGCAGCTGGTGGAGCCGCGTCTATGTATGCAGCATATGAGGAGGAGGACGAGCGCGTGCTCCAGCACGCCGGCGAGGAGGAACTAGCGTGTCATTGTCGTCTCCGCCCGCACGGAGGAGGCGCCCATGGTGGCTGTCGCGGCGGAAGCCGGTCGCACACGCATCGAGCCCGCAAGCCGAGTGCGGACGCGGAATCTACCTTTGAGACCTTGAATGCCACGTGGATCCTGCAATCTGAAGGAGCAATTTGGGTCAGTCGACTCATGTGAGCTGTTTGATGCAACATGGATGGCTAGAAGGGCTTCTTCCACCTCTTCTGTTGTCTTGTTCCTTCGCTCCGTAGAACTTCTTTCACATATCGACTGACCCAAATTATACTACTAGCACGAACATATTAAGTACAGGAGGAACACGAAGGTACGAGCAGTAGTACCAACTGCAAGAAGAACAGTAGTAAGACATAGTACTAGTACTACTCTACGTACTAAAGAGTTCAAATAACGAGAAAGAACATAAACATATTTCTGCTGGGGCCTCAGCACAACACACCCTTGAAAATAAACTAGGCAACTAGTTTGCTTGACACTGCAGTAGAACCAGCATGAGCGACGGCAGTGCCACCTAGTCGGAGTCCGAGTCCACGTCCTCGACTTCGTCCTTGTCCCTCTTCCTCTTCCTCTTCGCCGACGCTTCTTTGCTTGAACCGGACACTGGGCTCTGCTTCTTCATCCAACCCATGTAGATATTTAAACAAAGGTAGGCATCCATTGCTGCGTACAGGATGTGATCTTCATCTAATGTCTTCGACTCCCATGCATGATGAAACTCGTGATGAGGTTTCTTCAGTTTAGCGTACGAAGGATCAATCATGGCTGCTGCCAGGGTCAGCATTGAAGGTTGAGAGGAGGACACCAGGCTTGCCTTCTGGAGATCGAAGGGCTGGCCTACAACGAGACCTATCCGACGCAGGACATCCCTGTCGTTCTTAAAGCCTACAGTAACGAATTTCACTCTTTTGTCCTTGAGGAAGTTCTTAAAATCCTGGCACTCAACGTCGGCATGGCATATGTGGTAGACCAAGCAAACGTTATGTACGCAAACCTGGATCACGGCGGGCTTCTTCCTCTCTTCGTCCTTTAGATCCTTCTCTCGTCCCAGGACTGTGGTGTACTCAACATCTAGCCCAGCGACCCACTCATCCGTTGAACTGTTGAACATGCATAGGAAGCGAGCAAGCCATGCTTTCACCGTCGCGGATCCACGTGTGTAGATGACGATGAACTGATCGCCGGTGATGGCTCTAACCTGGTACTCAGCGGCGACCATGGAGATTTGGGAGGCCATGGATTTTGGAGGAGGGTTAGGAGAAGTTGAACTGTTGTACCCCGCAAAAACTGGGAGCGAACTAATGTGAAAGGACGGGACGACTGGGAGCGAACTGTTGTGAGGTAGAAGACGGGGACGAGTAGGGCGTGCGAACGGCGTGGGGTTGCTGGCTTGCCCGGTGGATAAACGGCTGCAAGCCCCCAAAGAGTTCTCGAGAACTATGCGGGACCCACTAGATGTCATGTCTACTAGACCCATATCGTAGGCCTGACGGTATAGCTTCTGCCTGTTCGCACGCCATGCCGGCGCGTGGATGTAACTTCACTTAATTCCGTCAACCGTCGCGCCTCCCACGACCTTCGCCTCCCTCGCGCGGTCGCGCCCTTTGAGACTTCGACCGGCTATAAATGAGCAATTTTTTTGCCTACTCCGCATGCATGATACTCCCTCTGGTCCTTTTTACTCCCGTCAACCGTTTGCAAAGTGTTTGACCAAATATATACTTTTTTTGAACACCACCTTATATTAATTAACCAGCCACACCAGTACACTCATTCGATACAATATTCACCACACAGGGCGGTACGTTATTTACAAGAATACCATCTAATCTATTGTCAAAGCTATACTTAGCGATTAAGTGTGCCACCTTATTGGCCGAACGGCTAATCTTTGACAATTGAAGATTGTTGATCAACTTCGAGATGCTCAACGCTTTCATCTTCAGGTCACGCATAGCAGACCTGTCATAGTCCCCCGATGCAAGAGACGCTACCACAAAAGCGCAATCAGTCTCTAAAATTACAGGATTATGAAGAGAAATACCTATGTAGAGACCGGCAATGCAAGCCCTAAGCTCCGCTTCCTCCACGCTTTGACAGGCATCAATGAAATCCCACGACCAAATTTATACTAAAAATATCAATATCTACAATACTGATTATAATGAGTATAAGAACTACGTTTTATAATGAGTGTAAAAATATTGATTTGACATTGTGAATGTTGATACTCCCTCCGTCTAGGTGAGTAAGTCATCTTAGGCTGTGCACCGTGACCAAGGAGGAGGGGAAAACGAGAGACATTAATGTTTATTTGCTAATTAAATAGTATTGCATGCAATGAACTAACCACTGCATGTCATGTTTGATAGTCTCAGGTCATTAAAAGCATGCACACCCTCATCTCTTATTGGTTGATATGTCAAGAAACAAGAAACGAGGTAGAAGTTAATGCACCGCGCCTACGTGTTTTGGGATTATTTGGTTTTCGTAAGATGACTTACACACCTAGCTATTAGAGTACCACTACCTCCCTTCTAGTTTAAAGGGCTCGACTCAAAAATTTCACCTACTCTTAGCAAGATAGTAGAGGCGGTGGAATAGTTTTTGAAGTCTGCAAAAGTACTCAACTAATGCTGTCGTTCTTCACAAAAAAATGTGTTTACCAATGCATGCATGAACACTAGTTACTCTAACCCCCTCTCTTCTTTAATTCTTTGCCACATCAGCATGTTTGTTATTCCCATGTGCATGATACCAGCTAAGATACCACCATGATGGCCAGCCTTAATCATCGCATGCAATAATTTAGTGCACCTTGAAATATGAACATGTGTGGGGGCGTGTATGTTTTTAATGACTTGAGACTATACCTAGCCCGGCATGCAAGATGACTTATTATGCACCGTTCCCCATACCTACAGGAAGCCCGTTCATCTCCAAATCTTTTCCTCTCCATGTGTGGAAACAATATGCCTGCCAAACTCTCCTTCTCCCTCTGGCGGTCCCACCACTCCACCCCATATGAAAAAATCTGCATGCATGACTCTCCTTCCCCCACGCTCGTCCAATCCATTGTGACCAGCAATATTTCCACCCCTTCTCTCCCCCGTAATTTACTCCAACAAATATGCCCACGTAGGTTTTACTTAACGTCAGGTGTATTGGGTCACTGACATACGGGCCCAGCAGTGTACTGGCCCACATGTCAGTGATGCAACTGGACCTGCAGTTAAGTCAGTGCAGCTCAGTCCATATCTTACGTAGGTGTGCCATTGCTCGCTATAAATAATGCGCCTCCCATGACATCGCCATCTCCTCTCCCTCATGTTCACGTTCATTGCTATCTCCTCCCCCTCCCTCTCACGTCGACCACCATGGCATCGCCCCTCCCAAGCCCTAGGAGCCCCTCGTTGCACCGCGCGGACGGTCACGCATCGCTCTTCTGTTCCTCGCCGCCACTAGTCAAGGAGGACGCGTCGGCGTTCCGCTCCTCGCTGCTACGCTACGCGTCGCTGTTCCGTTCCTCGCCGCCACTAGTCGAGGAGGACGCGTCGGCGTTCCGCTCCTCGCCACGACGCGACGCATCGCCGTTCCGTTCCTCGCCGCCACTAGTCGAGGAGGACGCGTCGGCATTCCGCTCCTTGCCGCGACGCGTCGAGGTGGACGCGTCGGCGTTCCCAATCTCGCCAGCATGCGCGTCCGAGGACGCGTCGGTTCCCTGCTATGAGGAGAACGTCATGCCGCCCGCCGAGCCCCCCCCCCAGCCTTGAGGAGCTTTCGAAAGAAATGGATGTCGCCTTGTGGGAGGCTTTGCCTCCAGCAGAGCGCGCCAAAATAGAGGCGGAGAAGAAGGCCGAGGAAGAGAAGCGCACCGCGCAACAAGCATTCTGGGAGATCTATGTCGCGTCCGAGGGAGTCAAGCAATTGGTTCTTTGGCAGAAGGCTCATGCGACGGCCGTGAGGGTAGCGGAGGACGCCCGTGCCGATGCCCTGAGTGCAGTTGGGCCCAAGAGCCTCATCTATGCTTGGCGGCACGTGGACCGGGTGCACGCTTCCAGCCAGGAGGAGTACCTGTTGGCGCCGGATCACCACACCGGTGAGATCGCGCTCGCCCGCTGGCAAGATGCCAATCAGCACCTCACGAGTTGCGAG
This sequence comes from Triticum aestivum, assembly GCF_018294505.1. NCBI lineage: Eukaryota > Viridiplantae > Streptophyta > Magnoliopsida > Poales > Poaceae > Triticum > Triticum aestivum. The sequence continues at coordinate 510,001,320 of NC_057798.1, read as the reverse complement.
GCTGAGGAAGAGGCGTTGTGTCGGTGCGCTGGGAAACAGCCGCGCACCAGGGCACTCATGGCGTGCCGCAAGCGCTCCTGTGAGCGCCGTGGCTTTTAGGAGGAGTATAATTTTTGTTTCGTAAGGCAATCTCATTAGTTTTGGGACGCAAATGATAAATCACGAACGTTCAGGAATTTTTAGCGTCCTTAATTAAGTATGTAAAAGGGAAAGTTTGGAAACGTTGTGTATTATTACGCATATAGCACAAACTTTACTATATACTATCAGACTACACGTCTCTCTCGATATATGCTTGCAGACTGTGCTACTCCCTCCGTCCAGGTCAATAAGTCATATTTGGTTGTGCACGGTGACCAAGAAGGAGGGAAGACTTGTACACCTAGATGGAGGGAGTACTACTATTACTTAAGTACGTGCAAATGCACGTTTTAACATTACGATGTGGTTTTTGTAAAAGTAGAAAAACAACACTAGTCAATCTTGTGAAACGATTCAATGCAAAACAAATGCAAAAATGCTCGTTTGATTGTTTACTTTTAGCTTCCTTCTCTGTGGTTATTTCTCTGTCGTACTTTGTACGGAGCATCTCACTGGTTGGAAAGGCATGCAAATTCCCAAACCGCTTCCTACACCCTGTATCGAATTTTTTGCCTAACAAGTTGTGCCGTGCAATTGGAATTCCAACTTGAGTACTACTACTAGTAGGAGTACCAGGGGCCAGTTCTTTTAGGCTTCTAGATTAGTAATCCCATAACTACTACCTCCGTCCTGGTTTATTGGTCCCCATTGTAATCTGTGTGAAATTTTGATCATAAATTTAACTAATGAAATGTTAGTGCATGTCACATGCACTACTCCATCCGTCTAGGTGAGTAAGTCATCTTAGGCTGTGCACCGTGACCAAGGAGGAGGAGAAAACGAGAAACTTAATGTTTATTTGCTAATTAATAGTATTGCATGCAATGAACTAACCACTGCATGTCGTGTTTGATATCCTCAAGTCATTAAAAGCATGCACACTCTTTATCTCTTATTGGTTGATATTTCAAGAAACAAGAAACGAGGTAGAAGTTAATGCACCGCGCCTAAGTGTTTTGGGATTATTTTGTTTTCGTAAGATGACTTACACACCTAGATGCATCGCGCCTAAGTGTTTTGAGTAACATTTTATCAGTTAAATCTTTGGTCAAAATTTAGCACAAATTACAATGGTGAGGAATAAACCAGGACGGAGTAGTAGTTTAGAAGCCCAAATAAATGAGTGAGGCGCCTTATTGTTACTCTCCATAGTGACTAGTCTTGTGGGAAAAACTGGGGAAGCCGCCAAAAGAAATGGCCCTAGGAGTAGTAGCTAAGGATCGAGAGTGGGAGATGAACCGGAGAAAGTAAATGCAGAGAGATGAAATGCAAAAAAGACGGAGGGATGTGATGGTTGCTTGTCCGTTTATTTTACCAGGCCATTTATTACTAGGAGCGGTTGGGTTTTGTGATATGACGGCTTTACTGCCGCGCCACGAGCGGGGTGAGAGGTGAGACTCCCGTGCAGCGCCGCCCTCTACACTTGTACTACATCTGTCGTGGTTTATTAGTCCCCCATTGAATTTGACTGAAGATTTAACTGACAAAATGTTAGTGCATGTCAACAAAAACTATATCGTTGGATTCGTATTTGAACATAGTTTTGAATGATATAATTTTAGGTGACATGCATCAGTATTTATCGTACTATATATAATGTTAGTTCAATTTTTGGTCGTACTAATCTATAGTAGTAAGGTGCCCGTGCGTTGCACCGACGAGTAATGCATGGATCGGGGAGTTGTTTAATTTGACAAAGGATGTGGGGGTCATCTCATGTGTAACGGGTATCGATAGGTTTCTTCGGATATTATCTCATCTCTAGAGCTCACAAACATCCAGGTGAAATAGATAAAAAGGTATCTTTTGCAAACAAAAGCGTTCAACTATTCAACCTACACCCAAAACTTGTGAAGAAATAACACTTATTGTGCTTTGCAAGAAATGATCTTTAAGAATTAGTTTTTGAGTATCGATTGTTATACATGTTGGCTAAAGATGACATGGCACTTTCTTATAGTCAACAGTTGGCTATACTATTAAGTAATATTAACCATGCCCGTACACACCTAGACAGAGGGATTAAATCAGGATGACTTGCAAGGGGGCAGAGGAGATGCAAGAAATGGTTCATCGTAACTCTTTCACTAGTACTGTAGTAAAAATTCATACATGGAAGATTCTAGACTAAACCATAAACGGATACACTTTTATTCATGCACAATACTCCAATACAGCAAGATCATGCATGGAAGTCTCCACATGTTTAGACAGCGGATTACATTGTGCAAAGACTAATGATCAACATTTAACTTGATAATGCGTAGTTTTTTTAGAAGAACAGGGAGGCTCCTCCCCGGTTCCATTATCAAATGAAACCCAAAGTATCTTACATCAGCTCACTAAGAGGAGCAGTTCAAAGGAAGGACTGCAGCGAAAGCCACTCAAGTTTAACGACAAGCTTACAGAATCAAAAGCGGCAAAGACACAGGCCATAAGCGCCCACACACACACTACATGTTTTCTAAGTGCACTTGATAATGCGTATGTCCAGGTGAACCTCCTTGGAGTCCCCGTGCACCGAGTCGGCGGGTAAAGGATGGAATGGATGCCATGGGTTTTCCAAGTCCACATTGGTGGGATAGTCCTAGCTCCCCAGAGTCCAAGTCTGTCCGATGAGGCCGGTGTCGCCTCCCACGCGACCCGGAGGGGTAGTAACATTGACCACGCACCCGTACATCTGCCTCGTGTCAGTGTCAGCGTCAGCGGCGACGCCCCTGACGCACATTACAGAGACGCGGTGGTGGCCTGTGCGGGCCTCGCCGGTGCCCACGATCAAGAGGAAGACGCTGACGTCCTCCTCCGAGACTAGCAGGCGGCGGTGATCCTCCAGCGACTCCGGCATGGTGAACCGGTAGCACGTGTCATACTTGATGTTCTCCGCCAAGGGCCAGTAGTGACCGCTGCATGCATCCGTGAGGTGATGCACCATGTCCGCCGACGAGCCACAAAACGGCATCGGGCACTCATAGCAGTGGACGAAGGGCTCCTTGGAGGCATCAACCAGGCTGTCCATGAAACGGGAGTGGCTGTAGGAGACATTGCGCCAGTTGAATATATGAGCAAGGTACTACGAGATTTAATCCGAATAAGCACAAAATAAATCATGACGGCTATAACAGAGATGAAATTAATCATGTCGACTAGCATAGTAGTAGGATACAGAGTAGAAACATGAATTCTACCACGATTTCGAACAGGAAGGACAGAAACAGATACGATGCAACGGGAGCAGCACCATTGGCGTTGAGGTTGTCTCCCATGTCGTTAAGGAAGAGGTTGCCGAGGTCGGGGAAGAAGTCGTCGTCGGTGAAGTCGTGGCTGCCAGCAGTCGTGAGAGTGCGCTCCCCAGATTTCAACAGCACCCACCGAATGGAGCGCAGGAGGGAGTGGCTGTAGGGGACGTTGTGGCCGCCGAATGGAGAGTAGGAGTAGCAGTAGATGGTGTCCTTACTAGTACTCCCTAGTCTCTATCTATCTATAACTATATATATCTACTCTTATAGAAAACCGAGTTGGTGATGATGGTATGCCTGCCATCTTGTAATATAGACCGTCTGATCTATATCTGACGGATAGAAAGACAACTATGACAATTTTACAAAAGATACCCGAACCTCTCTCCACATTTACAGATAAGGCCTTACCTCGTGCTCCTCCCTATGTCTCTATCTCTACTACTTTTTTTATAAGAAATCGAATAGTGCTGCACCGTCCGCTGCACGCCCGGCTGTACACGCCTCCTCGCCTCCATCATCACCAACTGAGTCTTTTATAGGAGTAGGAGTAGAGAAAAAACCGAGTTGGTGATGATGGTGTGCCGTGCAATGCACATGCATCTTGCTATTTTTTGCATATAAGTCCAAACACCACGTAGACACGGTCTTTGAGCATGGTTCGTAGTCATTCCACGATCAGGCATTGTGTAACTACTTTAGATTAGAATATACTACTCCTCCGGTGCTAGTAGTAGAGAAGAGTCCTACTCTACTACTCTACTCTAGCAAGTTAGGGCATAGTACTGTAGTAGGTACCATAGGGAGTACCGGTACTGTGATCACTCAAGCAAGTTGTCTGGCATCGATATGACCCTACGCTGCTGGTATGTGTCTCGTAAGTCAAGCGGCGTGTTGTAGTCATTATCACCTGTCCACTTCCCACAGCTCATATTCGCTTCTCCATCTTTGTCTACACATAATCTCGTCCAAGCTTCCATCCCCGCTAAGGCACCTCCCCCCCTCGTCCGAAACCCAAGCACTAACAATGGCAGAATTGAGCAGCCTTCGCCGAAAGAGTGGCTGGAATTCGCTCCCCACAGAGGTAATCAAGCTCATTGTTTCACGTGTGGACAATCTCAGTACCATGCCGCTCGCCGCGTGCTCATCGGGGCTGTACCATTTACTCAAAGCCCTCAGGCCGGAGCTTTTTAAGCCAGCTCCTTGCTTGTTGATGCCGCCTGATCTTCAGAAACGGTGTGTCACGCAGCATAACGATGGTAGGGTGGCGAGCATCAACCCCCTTCACTATGATCCGATCCCCGCCAGTCTCAGCTACATTAACGGTATCTACTGGGTCGGCATGAACACGTCTTGGATGGTGCTCATCAACGGTCGCGGCAGCTGGATGCTCGTGGAGGTCTACACCCGGCGATTGATCCACCTTCCTTTGATTAACACTGCACTGCGTTGGCACCGCGGCCCAGAATACTCGGAATCTTACAGTAGCCAACATGATACCAAGTTTGATTTTCTCAAGGTTGTAATCTGCCAAGTGCCCACAATTTCTGCGAATTATAAAGATTTCAGGCTAATTGCGTTCTTCAACCGCGGACTCGCCTATCTGACAGGTCACTGCGGTAAGTGGATAAATCTGCACGTCCATCGCAGGATCATACATCCTCCATGGTTCTCTAATGCCATTGAACACAAGGGCTTCATTTACGCTGTCGACTCCTTCTATGGCTGGACGTATTGCTGGCCTACTCCAGTCATCGCTACAAACGGCTGTTACAGCAGTATGTTACTTTCCTATGATATCATGATGGCTTGCTTATATTACTGTCAACATTTACTAAAAAAATATACATGCTCATAACATGCTATTCTTAAGATTGAGTAAATCAAGAGCCCTTTTTTATTTGACTCCAACTTGATATGATGTTGTAGGCCACCTGGTGTCCCTACCCTTCCTAATCCCAGAACCTTTCAAAGAAAAGCGGCATGGCAGCTGCAGGTGGTTCCTGGCTCGATCAGACGACGGTGAAAGATTGATGATCGTTCGCACGTACCGGACGTGTTGTTTCGCGGAATACAAACACAGTCACTGCAAGGTCCTTGAGCAGGATCCCAGCTTCTCTGGGCCTTCAGGAATTTTTGACTGGAGGCTGGTAAGTAGCCTTGGTACATGCTCTCTGTTTGTCAGACTGAATTATTCGATTAACCAGGAGATAACCGGCGGCAAGGATCATGAGGGCAGCGCGGTTTCATTCATCAGGCAAAACTGTGTGTACACAGCGTACCATGCGTCCCTACATGCACCATACCCTGATATGTGCCGCCATGCTCTGCAGCCCAAAGTAGGAGAGAGGGTCGCAAGTATCAGACTTCGACCTGCTGGCTGGAGTTTCCCCCGTTAGGCACCCATCTGGTTCAAGCCATCAGCCAATCTCCACTGCTTAATAAATAGTAACGTCTAACTGAGCCAGTTAGTTAGATGCGTACACTTGGTGTAGTAGGATCTTTATTTAGTTTGATGCATACGCTTTTTCTTTTTTGGTAGCTCTTATGTAATGATGGCTAATGTTTGGTTTGGAAGAGAGAGCCGCGTCTTCACTCTTCTAGCCTGCTTACTACTTCTGTTGCACCCCCAGCCCTGGTTGCTGCTGCTGCTGTTTTCAATGTACAATCAGTAGTATATTTCGTCTGTTGGTTGAATAAATGTGTTGTTTGAATGACAAACACAATGTTTTGGAATTCGTTGCACCGTTCGATCTTTTAGTGCCCCGTAACGTACGTAGCTCATACTATTTTTCGTACAGAACACATTTTCCACTTGTTGATAACATGCGGCCCACTGATGAAGGCCCAATAGAGAAGCCCATAATTAAATGGAAGGGAGGCTCTCACATGAATCCGGCCCAGGTACATTCTCATGGTCCCCTAAACATAAATAAGTAAATAAATAAATAAAGCTAAATGCTCATGCACCAGTTCTTTGGGAAAATAGGTAGCCCAGTATTTCTTTTTGAAGAATACCCAAGCTAGGCCTATTTGTTTTCTCCGAATTACTGGGCTGCAAATCTTTCAAGACGAGGAGCGATGCATTCTGTCCTGGCCAAAGAGTATGGTCAATGTCTGTTAAAAGTAATATCAAAAGGGGTTGAAAATTCCTAAAAATTTATAGCAAATGGGATATTAGTTTTTTTGAATTTTGTTCTTCACTGATATCTTATACGTATTTCATTGGATTTAACATGACATAGAACTAATTTATTTTTAAATTTGTTTTAGTATGGCTATTTATTTTTGGATTAAGAATATTTCGTTCCCCAACAAAAATTTCCCACATATTTAGTTAATTTTTTGACCCTGGTACTGACTAGAAAATGACCGGCAATTCTAAAAATGGAAAAATGGCGACTGACTTGTTTACGCAAGGCTTTGTCAGTGAACACGCGATTCTAGCCGCTGTGCTTCTTCAATCTCTGAACTTCCTGCTCCAGCCGCCTAAACTAGCGCCGACGGGACTGCCTGCTCCCTCCTCTTGTGGCCCGCTGTGATGCCGCACAGGCTTCCCCGGCCCACCCTACTCCCTCCGCTGGCCTGGCCACACGCAATCAACTGCCTCCTTATTATGCGAAAAAATGATTCCTCCCACTGACATCTGGGGCGCACCGGTTGGGAGGCTGACCTATGGGCCTACTACGTTGACGCGAATGCAGGGCTTGTCAACTTAGTCAACAAATGATTCTAGCAGCAGTAACCGTTGGATTTGAATCGAATGGTCCTGCTGCGTCTTCAATTGCTGCTCTTCTTGCACCAGCCGCCCAAACCAGCGCTGGGGAGACCGCCTGCTCCTGCCTCCAGGGGCCGGTTCTGCTGCCGTTGAGGCCTCATCGCATCCTACTACTCCCACCGCTAGCCAGGCCCTGCGGCGACGGCAGCCTCACACCGTAGCCGAACCAGTGAACCCTCGTACTCCTCTCCGCGTAGGCATCCACTGCCGTGTCTTCCCCAGCTCCGCGTCATCCCCTTCCTAGGCCTCGCCGTCGTCCACCGCCTTGGTGCTCTCGGCGCAGCGTGGTCAATGTGGTCAACGACATTCCATCGGAAGAGTACTATACGTGGAGAGGCTGACAACTGGGTCCAGGGCCAGAGCCCAGTTTTTTTGTGATTTGCCAAGTAAGTCGCTTTGTCAGGCCTGTTGGGCTACAAATCTTTCAAGACGAGGAGAGCTTTCATTCGGCTGGTCGAGAAAATGGCCCATCAGTAATGAGAAATGGGCTGTACATTTTTAAAACACATCAAACCGGCAATTAGTTTCAAATATCTTTTTTTCATTTCGAGATTTTAAATTGCATTAATTTTTATGCGTGGAGAATTTGTTGGATTTTATATTGATATACATTTATTTTTAAAATCAGTTTGAATGTGAGTGGAAATTTTGGGATTAAAAACAGTTCGGACCGCACCGAAATATGCAAAAATTCGTATAAGTTTTTAACCGTGGCCACAATATGGGCTGTAATGCTAACAAAAAGAATATGGGCTCCAAAAAAAACCTTAAGAATTAGCAAATGGAATGTAAATTATTAAAAATAATGGCAGATGGGTTGTATGCTGTTTTCCACAGATTTGAGGCTTTCCTAAAAAATGGTTGAAGCACAAGCAGTGACTGTTGGATGGCCATCCAACGGCCGTCGTGTTTCTTCAATCTCTGCTCTTCCTGCTCCAGCCGCTCAAACAAGCGCCGATGAGACTGCCTGCTCCCTCCTCCCCGCGGCCGGCTCTGACAGCTCGGACCCACCAGCTATATCTTCGTACGCAAGGAAGTGCCTCCTTATTACGCAAAAAATGAATACTCCCCTGTTAGCTTGGACCCAGTATAGTGGCAGGCTGACTTGTGGGCCTACTAAGTTGACGGGGACGGAGGGCTTTGTCAACTTAGTTAATATGCACGATTCTAGCTCCAGTGACCGTACGAGGTCCATCCAACGGCCGTAGTGCTTCCTCAACCTCTGGTCTTCTTGCTCCAGCCGCCCAAACCAGCGCCGGTCGTGCCTCCTGCTCCTGCCTCCCGTGGCCGGCTACGATGCGGTGGAGGCCTCACCGCCCCCTACTACTCCCATCACTGGCCAGGCCATCCCTCTACTCACCCACACCCCCTGTTATTCTGCGGCGATGGCAGCCTCACACCGCAGCGAACCAGTGAACCCTCGTACTCCTCTACGCGTGGGCATCCACTGCCGCGTCTTCTCCGGCTCCGTGTCGTCCCCTTCCTAGGCCTCTCCGTCGTCCACCGCCCTGGTGCTCTCGGCGCGGCATGGTCAACGTGGTCAAGGAACAGCTTCCATCGGACATGGACCGTATGTGGAGAGGCTGACAGCTGGGTCCACGGCCGCAGCAAGGAAGTGCCTCCTTATTACGCGCAAAATAATTATTCCTCCACCTGACAGCGGGGACCCACCGGACGGGCCACCATATTTCGTGAAAAAAATGTTTCCCCCCAGACTGCTGGGACCCACCAGCTACACCTTCGCACACACGGAAGTGCGTCCGGGCAAAAAAAAAACGATTCGCCCCCCTGACTGCTGGGACCCACCAGCTACATGTTAGCATGCAAGGAAGTGCGTCCGGGCAAAAAAACATTCACCCCCCTGATTGCTGGGACCCACCAGCTACATCTTCGCACGCAAGGAAGTGCGTCCAGGCAAAAAAAACCCGATTCACCCCCCTTACTGCTAGGACCCACCAGCTACATCTTCGCACGCAAGAAAGTGCCTGACAGTCGGGACCCACCTGGTCGAAGCGTACGTAGCGTTGTCATTATGGTCACGAACGTGTACGTACATATATACTGGTGGATGTAGAGGCGCGCACGTGTCGTAGTAGAGGCACGCACGTAGCATGTACACGTACGTACATCGGCGAGGGTGCAAGAAAGAAAATACGGCCACGTACGTACATATGGGCAGGGTCTCGAACGCCTACTCGCACATACGTACATGGCTGGGTCGGAACGGAGAAACAGTGTCGTCGTCGTGTTCATGGGGAGCCAACCGGCTGGGTCGGAACGGAATGCGTGGTCGTGTTCATCGGGAGGGCTTGGATGGAACAGGCGATGGAAACGAGGCCTGGCATACCGCACAACGGAGGAAACGGACCTCCTACGTTCGGAACGGGGTCCTGTTGATTGGGAGGGGTGTGGAGTACCACAAAACGGAGGAAACGGACCTCCTACGGTCGAAACGGGGGTCCTGTTGATCGAGAGGGGTGTGGTATACCGCAAAATGGATGAAACGGACTTGTGTTGGAGCGCTACAATCGAAACGGGGGTCCTGTTCATCAGGAGGGGTGTGGCGTACCGCAAAGCGGACGAAACAGACTTGTGTTGGAGCGCTACGGTCGAAACAGGGGTCATGTTCATCAGGAGGGGTGTGGCGTACCGCAAAACGGGACTCCACGGGATACCGTTCATCTCCACCGTGGACCTCCTCCAGCCTCCACGGGCTACCGTCGACCTCCTCCAGCCTCCACGGGCTCCTGTTCATCCAGCCTCCACCGCGCGCTACTCCACCGGCTACTGTTCAACCACCCCTCCACCGTCTACTGTTCATCCAGCCCTCCACCGTCTACTGTTCATCCAGCCCTCCACACCACGGGGTCCTGTTCAACCACCCCTCCACGGCCACCCCTCCATCGTCTACTATTCATCCAGCCCTCCACATCATGGGGTCCTGTTCATCCAGAGGCAACGCCACCGCTCACTGTTCATCCACCCCCCCGCAACGCTCATTGTTCATCCAATCGATCGGCTTCAGTTAGCAGCAGTAGCGAAGGAATCGCTCCATCGGGTTCAGTTAACAGCCATCGATCTATCGCTCGGGTTCAGTAACGCGTAGCCTGCAGTGCAATCCCTCGGGTTCAGTTAGAGCCCAACGCCTTGCTCGGGTTCAGTTAGAGCCAACGCCTCGCACACACGCACGTACATGTACGAGAGAAACGCGCATCGCTCGGCCCCCGACCTCCCACCGTAACCGGCAACTCCCCGAAATTTTCCTCCCCCTCGCTTCTACCACGGTTTTTTTCGTCATGGACGGCCCAACGAATGTCATGCAGCTGCATCTCCGGCCCGCCCAGGACGGAAAGCCCATTTTCTGTCATGATTTTTTGTCATAGAAGTAGGAGCCCACGACATCTATGATGATACCGGGTTTTGTCACAATTGTTGTCATAGAAGTGTCATATGTATGACAGAATTTTTTTTCGTTCGGTCCAAAATGTCATGGATGTGTCTTCTTTTTGTAGTGCCTCTTTGCCCATAAGGCCCATATCTTTTGCCGGGGTGCCCGGAACCCCTTCTAGTGACCCGATAAGTACCTGGTGCTTCCCGAAACACTTCGGGTGTCTGAATACCATCATCCTATATATGAATCTTTACCACTCAACCATTTGGAGACTCCTCGTCATCTCCGTGATCTCATCCGGGACTCCGAGCAACATTCGGTCACCAAATCACATAACTCATATAATACAATATCGTCATCGAATGTTAAGCATGCGGACCCTACGGGTTCAAGAACTATGTAGACATGACCGAGACACCTCTCCAGTCAATAACCAATAGCGGAACCTGGATGCTCATATTGGCTCCCACATATTCTATGAAGATCTTTATTGGTTGAACCGTTATGACAACATACATTATTCCTTTTGTCATTGGTATGTTACTTGCCCGAGATTCGATCATCGGTATCTTCATACCGAGTTCAATCTCGTTACCGGCAAGTCTCTTTACTCGTTCCGTGATACATCATCCTGCAACTAACTCATTAGTCACTTTGCTTGCAAGGCTTCTTATGATGTGTATTACCGAGAGGGCCTAGATATACCTCTCCGATACTCGGAGTGACAACTCCTAATCTCGATCTATGCCAACCTAAGAAACACCTTCGGTGATACCTGTAGAGCATCTTTATAATCACCTGATTATATTGTGACGTTTGATAGCACACATGGCATTGCTCTGTTATCCATGAGTTGCATAATCTCATAGTCGGAGGAATATATATTTGACATGAAGAAAGCAATAGCAATAAAACTGAACGATCATAATGCAAAGTTAATGAATGGGTCTTGTCCATTACATCAATCTCCTAATGATATGATCCCATTTATCAAATGACAACACATGTCTATGGTTAGGAAACTTAACCATCTTTGATCAACGAGCTAGTCTAGTGGAGGCTTACTAGGGACACGGTATTTTGTCTACGTATCCACACATGTATCAAGTTTCCGGTTAATACAATTCTAGCATGAATAATAAACATTTATCATGAAATAAGGAAATGTAAAATAACAACTTTATTATTGCCTCTAGGGCATATTTCCTTCAGTCTCCCACTTACAGTAGAGTCAATAATCTAGATTACATTGTAATGATTCTAACACCCATGGAGTCTTGGTGTCGATCATGTTTTGCTCGTGGAAGAGGTTTAGTCAACGGGTCTGCTATATTCAGATCCGTGTGTATTTTGCAAATCTCTATGTCTCCCTCCTTGACTTGATCACAAATGGAGTTGAAGCGTCTCTTGATGTGTTTGGTTCTTTTGTGAAATCTGGATTCCTTCACTAAGTCAATTTCTCTAGTATTGTCACAAAAGATTTTCATTGGACCCGATGCACTAGGTATTACACCTAGATAGGATATGAACTCCTTCATCCAGACTCCTTCATTTGTTGCTTCTGAAGCAGCTATGTACTCCGCTTCACACGTAGATCCCGCCACAACGCTTTGATTGGAACTGCACCAACTGACAACTCCACCATTCAAAATAAATACGTATCCGATTTGTGACTTAGAGTCATCCGGATCAGTATCAAAACTAGCATCAACGTAACCATTTACTATGATCTCTTTGTCACCTCCATAAATGAGAAACATATCCTTGGTCCTTTTTAGGTACTTCAGGATATTCTTGATTGTTGTCTAGTGATCCACTCCTGGACTACTTTGGTACCTCCCTGCCAGACTTATGGCAAGGCACACATCAGGTCTGGTACACAGCATAGCATACATAATAGAACCTATGGCTGAGGCATAGGGAATGACTTTCATTTTCTCTCTATCTTCTACAGTAGTCGGGCATTGAGTCTGACTCAATTTCACACCTTGTAACACAGGCAAGAACCCTTTCTTTGACTGATCCATTTTGAACTTCATCAAAACTATATCATGGTATGTGCTTTGTGAAAGTCCTATTAAGCGTCTTGATCTATCTCTATAGATCTAGATGCCCAATATATAAGCAACTTCACTAAGGTCTTTCATTAAAAAACTTTTATTCAAGTACCCTTTTATGCTATCCAAAAATTCCACATCATTTCCAATCAACAATATGCCATCCACATATAATATTAGAAATGCTACGGAGCTCCCACTCACTTTCTTGTAAATACATGCTTCTCTAAAAGTCTGTATAAAACCATATGCTTTGATCACCTCATCAAAGCGTATATTCCAACTCCGAGATTCTTGCACAAGTCCATAGATGGATCGTTGGAGCTTGCACACTTTGTTAGCACCTTTAGGATCAACAAAACCTTCTAGTTGCATCATATACAACTCTTCTTTTACAAATGCATTAAGGAATGCAGTTTTGACTTCCACTTTCCAGATTTCAAAATCATAAAATGTGGAAATTGCTAACATGATTCAGGCCAACTTAAGCATCGCTACGGGTGAGAAAGTCTCATCGTAGTCAGATCCTTGAACTAGTCGAAAACCTTTTACGACAAGTCGAGCTTTGTATATAGTAATGTTACCATCAACATCAGTCTTCTTCTTGAAGATCCATTTATTCTCTATGGGTTGCCAATCATCGGGCAAATCCACCAAAGTCCACACTTTGTTCTCATACATGGATCCTATCTCAGATTTCGTGGCCTCAAGCCATTTATCGGAATCTGGGCTCATCATAGCTTGTTCATAGTTCATAGGCTCGCCATAGTCTAGTAACATGACTTCCAGAATAGGATTACCGTACCACTCTGGTGTCGATCGTGTTGTGGTTAACCTACGAGGTTCCGTAGTAACTTGATCTGTAGTTTCATGATCATCATCATTAGCTTCCTCTCTAGTTGGTGTAGGCATCACGGGAACGGATTTCTCCGATGAGCTACTTTCCAAATTGAGAGAAGGTACAATTACCTCATCAAGTTCAACTTTCCTCCCACTCACTTCTTTTGATAGAAACTCCTTTTCTGGAAAGGTTTCATTCTTGGCAACAAAGATCTTGCCTTCGGATCTATGGTAGAAGGTGTACCCAATTGTTTCCTTAGGGTATCCTATGAAGAGGCACTTCTCCGATTTGGGTTCGAGCTTATCAGACTGAAGCCTTTTGACATAAGTGTCGCAACCCCAAACTTTAAGAAAGCTTAGGTTTATTGCCAAACCAAAACTCATACGGTGTCATCTCAATGGATTTAGATGGTGCCCTATTTAACGTGAATCCAGCTGTGTCTAATCTATAACCCCAAAATGACAGTGGTAAATCGGTAAGAGACATCATAGATCGCACCATGTCTAATGTAGTATGGTTACAATGTTCGAACACACCATTACACTGTGGTGTTCCAATGTGAAACTATTCCACATTGTTTAAATGAAGGCCAAACTCATATTCAAATATTCGCCTCCACGATCAGATTGTAGAAACTTTATTTTCTTGTTACGATGATTCTCCACTTATTTATGAAAATCTATGAACTTTTCAAATGTTTCAGACTTGTGTTTAATTAAGTAGATATATATCCATATCTGCTCAAATCATCTATGAAGGTTAGAAAATAACGATACTCACTACATGCCTGAACACTCATCGGACCGCATACATCAGTATGTATTATTTCCAGTAAGTCTTTGGCTCGCTCCATTATTCTGGAGAATGGAGATTTAGTCATCTTGCCCATGAGGCACGGTTTGCAAGTATCAAATGATTCATAATCAAGTGATTCCAAAAGTCCATCTACATGGAGTTTCTTCATGCGCTCTACACCAATATGACCTAAACGGTAGTGCCACAAATATGTTGCACTATCATTATCAACTTTGCATCTTTTGGCATCAATATTATGAATATGCGTATCACTACAATCGAGATTTAAAAGTAATAGACCACTCTTCAAGGGTACATGACCATAAAAGATATTACTCATACAAATAGAACAACCATTATTATCTGACTTAAATGAATAACTGTCTCGCACTAAACAAGGTCCAGAGATAATGTTCATGCTCAACGCTGGCACCAAATAACAATTATTCAGGTCTAAAACTAATCCCGAAGGTAGATGTAGAGGTAGCATGTCGACGGTGATCACATCGACCATGGAACCATTCCCGACGTGGATTGTCACCTCTTGCTTAGCCAATCTTCGTTTAATCCATAGCACCTATCTCGAGTTACAAATATGAGCAACTGAACAAGTATAAAATACCCAGGCGCTACTACGAGCATTAGTAAGGTACACATCAATAACATGTATATCAAATATACCTTTGTTCACTTTGCCATCCTTCTTATCCACCAAATACTTGGGGCAGTTCCGCTTCCAGTGAACAGTCCTTTGTAGTAGAAGCACTAAGTTTCAGGCTTAGGTCCAGCTTTGGGTTTCTTCCCGGGAGTGGCAACTTGTTTGCCATTCTTCTTGAAGTTCCCTTTCTCTCCCTTGCCCTTTTTCTTGAAACTAGTGGTCTTGTTAACCATCAACACTTGATGCTCCTTCTTGATTTCTACCTCCACAGCTTTGAGCATTGCGAAGAGCTCGGGAATAGTCTTCTCCATCCCTTGCATATTATAGTTCATCACAAAGCCTTTGTAGCTTGGTTGTAGTGATTGGAGAACTCTGTCAATAACACTATCATCTAGAAGATTAACTCCTAGCTGAGTCGAGTGATTATAATATCTAGACATTCTGAGTATGTGCTCACTGGCAGAACTGTTCTCCTCCATCTTGCAGCTATAGAACGTGTTGAAGACTTAATATCTCTCAACTCGGGCATTTGCTTGAAATATTAAATTCAACTCTTGGAATATCTCATATGCTCCATGACATTCAAAAGGTCTTTGAAGTCCCGATTCTAAGCCGTAAAGCATGGCGCACTGAACTATCGAGTAGTCATTAGATCGAGCTTGCCGGGCATTCAAACCATCAACATCTGCTCCTGTAGCAGGTCTTTCACCTAGCGGTGCATCAAGGACAAAATAGTTCTATGCAACAATGAGGATATTCCTCAAGTTATGGACCTAGTCCATGTAGTTGCTACCATCATCTTTCAACTTAGCTTTCTCTAGGAACGCGTTAAAATTCAAGGGAACGGTAGAACAGGCCATGATCTACAACATAGATATGCAAATGCTATCAGGACTAAGTTCATGATAAATTAAGTTCAATTTATCAAATTACTTAAGAACTCCCACTTAGAAAGACATTGCTCAAATCATCTAAATGATACGTCATCCAAATCAACTAAACCATGTCCGATCATCACGTGAGATGGAGTAGTCATGAATGGTGAACATCTCTATGTTGATCATATCTACTATATGATTGACGTTCTACCTTTCGGTCTCCAGTGTTCCGAGGCCATGTCTGTACATGCTAGGTTCGTCAAGTTTAACCCGAGTATTCCACATGTGCAAAACTGTCTTGCACCTGTTGTATGTGAATGTAGCGCCTATCACACCTGGTCATCATTTGGTGTCTCAGCACGATGAACTGTCGCAACGGTGCATACTCAGGGAGAACACTTATACCTTGAAATTTAGTTAAGGGATCATCTTATAATGCTACCGTCGTACTAAGCAAAGTAAGATGCATAAAGATAAACATCACATGCAATAAAAATATGTGACATGATATGGCCATCATCATGTTGTGCTTTTGATCTCCATCTCCAAAGAATCGTCATGATCTCCATTGTCACCGGCTCGACACCTTGCTCTCCATCCTTGCATCCGGGGTGGCGAGGCGATCGCAGCCGGGGTGGGCGGAGAGCTGCAACCGCCTAGCCGCCCCAGTCATGGAGCCACTCCGCTGACGCAGCCCGCGAGTTCATCATGGGGATGCACCGCGAGCCCTGCACTTGGCTCCAGCTCCCAGACTCCTTCACGGAGGAGATGGCGGACCGCACAACCCTGGGCATGTGGCTATAGTTGGACGGCTGATGCAACAGGCCCCCCTGGGTGGCATCAAATCTCACTCCCACCGGTTTCATGTTCTTGAGGCGGGGGTAGAAGTCGTTTGCCCTCGCTGGCGGCCTGAGGGAGGGGCATGTCCTCCACTTCAAGTATGACGGGGCCGCCACGCTCTTCATGAATATCTTCGGGGTCACCAACTGCCGCCTGAAGTGCTGCATGGAAAGCGACGACAGCGACAACCCCGACGACAATGAAGATGATGCGTCGCCCTCCGACGGAAGAGGAAGCAGCGGCGGCTCTCCTAGCATCGAGAGCGAGGACGAGGACACCGACTAGGGTGCGACCATCGCCCGAGCCGGCACCCTGAGGGTGGCGGTCTCTGTCCGGAGCCTTCTTTTGTTTTCTTCTTTCTCCTACATCGAAACAGCATGGGCCCCACGGGGGAGTGTAAGAAACTATGGCGCTTGCACCTTAAATTTAATGCTTTTGCAGTTCAGAAATGAGTTCGATCCCAGTGCTCCTCGTTAGGCTTGCCCCTTTCTTCATGCTCACCCTAATGCTCTGCTTCACTAGGACCCAACCCCGAGAAAGCCTCAGCCATCTCTGGTATGTCAGGTCGTGATGCCTAGGACAAGGCCAGGAGGTGAGGGGCTCAGGGTCCGGTAAGAGCTCCTGAGGCACGGTGCTCATGAGGTCCCCTTTCACGCGCAAGAGGCTCGCACGAGAGCAGATGCTTCCGCCCCAGACTAGGTCACGAGGGAAGGGAACTGAAAGTGCGTTACTCAACTAGAGGGGGGTGAATAGGTGATTTTTATGAATTCTTCACTGAGGAATTTCAGGGTGAGGAAATTCCTAAGTGAAGAACTACTTGCAGCGGAATAAGTACTCAGGTATAAGGATAACAGAGCAACATCATAGTCATCATGATGAAAGACAAACAAAGAGTACAGAAAGCGTAAACACAGGATAAGCAGGATGAAGACAAGTTAATTGAAGAAATAGGAATGAGGAAATAGAGAAAGTCTTCAGTCAAAGTCTTCAAACAGTAATGATCAGGTTCATCAACACATAAATGAGGAAATGAAAGTTTGGTAGTCCAGTTCCAACTGCTGTGATAGTTGTACGTCTGGTTGGAGCGACTGAGTATTTAAACTCGAGAAAACACAGTCCCAGACACACAATCCTCATCGTATTCTCCTTGAGCTAAGATCACAGAGACCTCGCTCAACAATAGTGGTAAGTCTTCACAGGTGACTTCCAAACCTTCACAGACTTGGTCACTCGGCAATCCACAATTCCTCTTGGATGCTCAGACCATGACGCCTAACCGTTTGGAAGATACACAATCCTTAAAGGTAACAAGCGTCGGTTCCACAGAGGAACAATCTCTTCAGTGATGCTCAATCACTTTGGGGTTTGTAGGTTTGGGTTTTCCTCACTTGATGATTTTCGCTCAAAGTCCTCGGAGGATGGGATGCTCTCAAATGACAAGTGTCAGTTTCTCTCAGAGCAGCCAACCAGCTAGTCGTTGTAGGGGCGGCTATTTATAGCCTAGGGAGCACCCCGACATGATAGGACATAAATGCCCTTGGCTGATATGACCGTTAGGTGGTAGGATATTTTGGGACAGCTGGCGCGGCACAGCAACGGTCGGATTTGAGGTTCGAATTCCTTAGGGCTATCATGTTCCTCACTGTATAGCCAATTTGCACTAGGGAATTCCTAACTCCTCAGTCAGAACAAATTCGTCAGAGACCAGAAGATCTTCATCTCTGACACTGAAGAAATTGACTGAACTGATATGACATTTCCAATGGCTTCACTCGAAGGTTTGGGCAGGTGTAGGATTTTGAGATGAGCATCACTTGGAAATTAGTTTCCTTAGTATTACCTCGACCTCCTTTAACAGTACGGTGTTTCCTATGACTCCAGAAATAGAAAATTAAACTACGAAAACAAAGTCTTTACGCTTCAGATTCCTCGCATGAATATCCAAGTCTTCAAGGTCACACCAATTTCTTCACTTTCAAAGTCTTCAGGAGAACCAAAGTCTTCAGTCGAAGACATTCATTTTTAGGGGTCGACTTTCACTATAAATATCAAACTCATCATTGACTTATAGAGCCTATGTACACTCACAAACACATTAGTCCCTTAACCTATAAGTCTTCAATACACCAAAATCACTAAGGGGCACTAGGTGCACTTATAATCTCCCCCTTTTTGGTAATTGATGACAATATAGGTTAAGTTTTCAACGGGGATAAACATATGAATGAAAGTGCTAAATATTGAGGAATTTGATTGCAAGATATAAAAGAACTCCCCCTGAAGATGTGCATAGTGAGGAATTTGCTTTTGAAGCAAAGCACATTTGAACAGTAGAATCATGGAGATCTCCCCCTATATCTTGTAATTCATACACATATTTAACATATGGAATGAAGAATTTGAAATGCATGATGAAATATGGTGACCGATGTAATTCAGCATGCGTGCATAGCATATATGAGGAAATATCATGCAAAAAAACAGAGCAAAAGTATCAGGTCACCGTCGTACTTAAGTTTACAACTCATTCAACAAACACTTCAAAAGAGCGAGAGTTGCGACTTAACAAAAACGCCCATAAAGATAGACCCGCTTGAAGACTAACTCGAATTTCTCCCCCTTTGTCATCAAATGACCAAAAGGGACGAAAAATGAGGACTAACGCCCCTGAAGAATTTCATCATGAAGTTGATGGAGGAGCGCCAGTGTTGTTGGGGTTGGTTGTTGGAGTAGGGCCTGACGCAGTGTCGTCCAAGTCTTCATTTTCATCAGTCTCACAGGATGAGGAATATGAGCCGGGCACCAAAGGAGGAACTTCGACCTTCTTGAATTTCTTTAGAGGAGGCTTAGACCAGCCGAAGTCCTGCTTGAAGCCCATCTGCTTGAGGTCTTCATCACCATAGAGATGAGTCAGGACAGACCAGGTGCGATCAAAAACTTCATTGATGTAGTAGTGGTTCTTCTTCACTGAATTATATGTGGCAGTCATGTTGTGAAGAATTGAACCAAACTGACATTTGACCCATTTATGATTGTGATCCACCTTCTGATGAAGACTGAGGAGAAGCTCACGATCAGTCATCACCCTTGGAGCTGTGGCCTGAGGACTTTGCTTTGAGGCATTGGCGGCAGAGTCATGAGTAGCAGAGTCATCATTGGTGGAATATGAGGCAGCTTTGCATAACTGTCCATCCAATGGACGATTGCCCTCATCAATAATTGCAGTGGCCTTGCCCTTTTCATCAGTTGAGGAAAATGTCCGCTTGAGGACTTCAATAGGGGGTAAGAAACTGCCATGATTGAGTGTGTCAGCTTTATAGTTGAGTGAAGACCTTGATCTGAGGAATCTCATAATCCAAGGAGCATAAGGCTTCAACTGAAAAGGAGACATCGCAATATTTTCCAAAGTCCTCATGAAGAAGTCATGCTAGTTCACTGGAATACCATGCATGATGTTGAAAAGCAGATTCTTCATGATGCCAACAACTTCATCATTTGAGTCGTGACCTTTGATAGGACTCAGAGTCTTCGTCAGAATGCGGTATACTATCCTTGGCACATATTGCAATTCCTTCACAAGGAACTTTGTCCTTGAGGCTTGACCAGGCTTTAATGTCTTCATCAGAACTTGCATAAAGTGATCAGACGGCTCAGCTTTAGAGTAGATGAGACGTGCACCTTCTCGGGGAGGACTGACAGGCATGGCACGAAGCAATTCAGTGGCCGGTGCCTTATAGTGAGTATTTTCTGTCATCCAGTCCAACACCCATGAGTTCACATCTTCTGCATTTCCAGTGATGTGCAACATCGCATACAACTGAAGAATGAGTTTTTCATTACAATCACAGATGTCCGTGTAGAAGTTAAGTAGTCCAGCATCATGAATAGCAGCGAGGACTGGTGTGAATCAAGGCAGTGATTCCATATCAACATGAAGAATATGCTCATGGTCGAAGACTTTGTCTTTGTTGAAGAGTACTGAGGAATAGAAGTTGGCTTGGCTGGCAGTCCAGAAGCGCTTCCTTCTCAGACGAGCAGAGTCATATGGATTAGAGTGAGTGAAGAACACATGCTCATTGAAGAAAGCATCAGCTGCTTGAATTTTGGAGTCTTGGAGAAGGGATTCTTTGGCATTGGCTGAGGAGTATTAGTCAGTTGAAGAATAATCTCAGGAATCCCAATCTACGGAGCCGCAGGCTAAGGAATATCAGCGTCTGTTTCAGTAGCAGCCTGGGCCTCCATTTCTTCATCAGTTGGTCATCAGCACTAGTGGTTGGAATCTCTTCATGAATGGAAGGGGTAGTATGAATTTCTTCAGAGCCCATCAGAACTTCAGTTGGTGCTGGGGACTGAGGAATTTGTTGGAGTGGTGTGAACAGAGGAGAGTTGGGGTGCTGACTGTCCCAAAAATAATCGTTCATCACAGGTGTGGTGCTCCCAATGTCCACATCCTCATCCTCTTCCATTTCTTCAATGTCGGCCTCTTGAGCTGTGAACTGAGGCGTTGGCGATGATACCTGGGGAGTTGAAGTGATAGTATCCACTTCAATTTCTTCATCCATCTGCTCCGTGGAAGCAGCAGAGGGATCTTCTTCAGCAGATTCATCAAGAATCTCATAATCTTCACCATAAGGAACAAGTTCCTTTGATGGCATGATTGAGAGAGGAACATCATCGATAGGGTTCTCAATAGAGCTTGTCAAAATGTTCGCCTTCTTGGGTGCAGAAGATTCTGAGGAAATAGATGATTTCCTTTTCTTTAGAGCGGCTCTCTCCGCAGCTTTTGTTTTCTTCACTTCCAGACCAGAAGGAAGAATTGGGCTTGGTGTTGGTGTAGGCGGAGCAGAGGGAATTGGATCAATTTCTTCAGGCACAACAGATGCAGTCGGCCTGTTTGGAGCAATTTCTTCAGGCACAGCTTCAGCTTCTTCATCTGTCCTAACTTGTTCTTCAGGTGGAACACTAGTGATTGCCCTCGCAGTTTCTTCAGTGGCTGGTATTTCTTCAGCCCTGGTGCTAGCAGCTTCATCAGCAGCCTGATTTTCATCAGCGGTACTGGCATGTTCTTCAGTCGGCTGGGCTGATGCTTTTGCCGCAGTGACTTCAATGTGTGCAGGAGCAACAACATTTGAAGTGAATTTCTTCGCCATTTTGACGAATCTGACCTTGGCTCCCAACCATTCAGCCTTATAGGCATCAAATTCATCACTGAGCTTTTTGATGTCAGATTGCATAGCAATGAGTTGCTCAGGCGATGACATCATAACGTTATCCTTCAGATAGCGCTGCTTCTTGTACTGGGCTTTCTTAGAAACTCTGGCTTCATCTTATTTCCATTTTTCTTCAGTAATGAACGCCATCAACATGTGACTTTGTCCAGGTGTGAGGTTTAGCTCTGGTAGAGGAGTATTTGGATCTTTGTGCCAAAGGTCAATGAAATCCAGGATCTTCTTTGGATCCAATAGAAGAGGCACAATACTTCCTTTGGCTCTAGAGGCCCTTTGCAGTCTATCTTGGACGATATGAGCCAATTCATCATCATCAGAAGGCACTTGAAAAGCAGCTTGTTTCTTGTGAGGACTTGGTCTAGTGCCTCGTCCTGCAGTGGCCTTAGTCTTTAGCAAAGTTGGGCTCTTTGAAGACAGATGAGGAACTGAAGAACTTGCAGAAGCTCCTGAGGCAATAGAGATGCATGTGGTCCTTTGGCACGTGGCGAGACGCACAGGTGCAGAGGACTTTGTCGGAGGAGCTGAGGGTTTTGAAACCCGAGGAACTGGTGCAGCTTGAGGAACTAGGGCAGCTTGAGGATTTTGCCTTCATGGCACAGAGGAGCTTGGCCGTGAGGGCATTGCTGAGGAACTTGGCTGTGAGGCATTGCTGAGGAAATTGGTTTTAGAGTAGGCTTCTTGTGCATAGCCTTCTTGCTCGTGGTGGCCTCAGCAGCGGAAGCAGCAGAATCTTCATTGAATTTCTTCACTGCTTCTTTGGCCTGCTTGGCCAACTTAGCTTGCCGCCTAGCCCATTCGTCAGCATAATCCTCACCATGTTTAAGGCTTGTTGTATCAGCTCTTTGGCCAGGAGCCAATGGAGGTCTTGAGCATGGAGGGTGAAGAGCGAATTTCTTCATATATTTAGGAGTGACATATCTGTACGCCCTCCATTCTCGTGCCCATGTTCGTTCAATCCTCTGGATGCACACTTTGTGCTAGTTTTTAGTCTCCTTCCCGTGAGTTGCCTCATCAGGCGTGCAATACCCTGCATAGATGTTAGCAGGGATCTCAAATGTTGTATTGACTTCAAGCTTCTTTCCTCCTTTCTAAGGCCTTTTACCATCTGCCATTTTCTTCAGCTGAGGAATTTGAACAATAGAGTTCTCAGAGGAAGTATGCAGATTTTCTTCGAGGAACGCTACAAATGAATTAAGTTGATGAGAACCTAGTGATTCAGCAGCTGACATGTGTACCTATGAACAGAGTATATGTGCAAAGAATTTTGGAGAGGTCATATGTGTTCTCAAAAGTTTTTGTTAAACTGAACAACTTTGAGGAAATTGACCAGTTGTGTCTTGAAGAATTTCACTAAGGGTTCTTTGACTTAGGTTCCAGAGTTGTGCGGATTGTAAGATTCACACAATTGAAGAATCATGAAGAAAAACGTCACTTAGAGAAACAGATCAAGAGCATAATATTGTGCAAGGTGTTTAGATTGTGGAAGTTGAAGAATAAAAACCTTTTGAAGATTTGATGAAAATCATAAGTACTAATAAAGGCAGTAAAAGTAACTTTTAATTACCCTTGATGAAGAACACGATGAACTGGAGGTGTAGATTGAGAAGTTCGTCAGCTTAGATCTTCCATGCTCTAACTTGGCAGTGGAAGACATCTACGACAGCGGCAGAGAGAAGATATCCGTGGTCGGCGCGAGTACAACGGTGACGAGGTCGAGGCAGTGAAGCTCTTCCTGACTGGAAACGATGGAAATAGCATCGGCGCTAGGTGTTGAGAGCTCGAGTGAGGGAGTGAGGTCGAGCGGAGTAAAAAACAAAATGAGGTGGGGAGGGGGTATTTATAGCTTAGGTGAAAAACCGCTCGTCCGAGGAAATTGGAGGAACGTGCCCCTGACCCTTCTCATTCGCGTGACATGTGTCACCCATGTACTGAGAGGTGGCGATCATGTGAGATCATGGGTGAATAGATAAGTTTATCGTGGGATGTGTAATGGTTTGAGTGGCAAAAGCCCAAAATTCAGATAAGAATATTTTAATGTGTCATTCGCAATTTCTTCAGCTGACAAGGACATAGCGAAGAATTTGAACAAGTTTCAAATAGAACGCACATGAAGAGTTTATGAACAGACTGGGTGGAGTTTAGCATAGAGGGGGATAAGGGTCCGATCACATTCACTTAGCAGAAAAAATCAACTTGAAGAATTAGCAATAAGTGAATGTTGTAGAGGACATAAACTCATATATATATATATATATATATATATATATAGTTAATGAAGAACAACGACGGAAAGAGTGAATACATTGCAAAGTTGAAGAATTTGAAAAACTAAGGAATTTCAAAAAAGAAGAAAAATTCAAATTGAAGATTTTCAACTTTGGTTTGGTGGCGTATCCCACCGTATAAGAATGATGATTTCAAACACCACGTACAACTCTCGTAGGGTTCTGAGAATCAATTTCTTCATTAATCTCTTCACACTTAGAGGGTTAGTCTTCATTGGTTGAAGAAAACGTTACTTCGTGTGTTGCACATCTAAGTCATCAAGTTAGCATAAGTGTTAGGATGTGTGTCCTGTTCAAAGAACATTCGAAGATTCTAGGATATTTAGCTCACACCGCAACTTGATAAATATCTTCTCATATAAGGGCTTTGTGAAGATATCGGCCAGCTGGTCTTCAGTATTTGCATGGTCGATGGAGATGTCGCCCTTCAACACATGGTCACAAAGAAAATGATGACAAATATAGATGTGCTTTGTCTTCGAGTGCTGAACTGGGTTGTGAGCAATCTTGATAGCACTCTCATTATCGCAGTAGAGTGGCACATTCTTCACATTGATGCCATAGTCCTTGAGGGTTGCTTCATCCATAGCAATTGAGCACAGCAAGATCCAGCAGCAATGCACTCAGCTTCTGAAGTGGAGAGTGATACACAGTTCTGCTTCTTTGAGGACCAACATACCAAGGATCGTCCGAGGAAATGACATGTGCCTGATGTTGACTTGCGGTCCACCCGATCACCAGCATAGTCAGAGTCTGAATATCTAATGAGATCAAAGGAAGAGCCCTTGGGATACCATAATCCAAGTGTTGGTGTGTGAGCTAGATATCGAAGAATATGCTTCATAGCCTTATGGTGTGATTCCTCCGGTGTAGCTTGAAATCGGGCACACATGCAAACACTAAGCATAATATCCGGCCTAGATGCACATAGGTACAATAAGGAGCCAATCATGGAGCGGGTATACCTTTTGATCAAAGTCTTTACCATTTACATTAGTGAAGAGATGGTCATTTGTGGGCATAGGGATTTTGACGCCTTTGCAATCTTGCATGCCGAATTTCCTCAACACATCCTTGAGGTATTTCTCTTGAGATATAAATATTCCATTGTATTGTTGACGAATTTGAATACCTAAGAAGAATTTCAATTCTCCCATCATAGAAAATTGATATTCTTCACTCATCATATAGGCAAATTCATCACTATAACGTTGGTTAGTTCAACCAATGATAATATCATCAACATATATTTGGCACATGAATAATTCATCATCATATGTTTTGGTGAAAAGAGTTGGGTCAAGTGAACCAGGTTTGAAGCCTTTCTTCATGAGGAATTCCTTCAGTGTGTCATACCATGCCTGAGGTGCTTGCTTGAGGCCATAGAGGGACTTGTTGAGTCTGTAGACGTGATCTGGAAATTTTGCATCCTCAAAACCTGGTGGTTGAGAAACATATACTTCTTCCTCAAGCTTACCATTGAGGAATGCACTTTTCACATCCATTTGATGTAAGATGATATTATGACGGTTAGCGTAAGCAAGCAATATGCGAATGGCCTCAAGTCTAGCAACAGGTGCAAAAGTTTTATCAAAATCAATTCCTTTAACTTGTGTGTAGCCTTGAGCTACAAGATGAGCCTTATTCCTCACCATGATGCCATTTTCAGCTTGTTTGTTGTGGTAGATCCATTTGGTACCGACGATATTGTGCTTGCATGGGTCTAGTCGCTTGACAAGCTCCCACACATTGTTGAGCTCGAATTGATGCAATTCATCTTGCATGGCTTGAATCCACTCAGATTCCATGAATGCTTCATCAACTTTAGTGGGCTCTGTGATAGAAACAAACACAAAATGCCCACAAAAGTTAGATAAATGTGAAGCTTTTGAGCGCGTGAGAGGACCTGGTGCTTGGATGTCATCGATGATCTTCTCGATTTGCACTTCGTTCGCTATGCGAGCATGTGCGGGTTGACGACTTCGCTTAGGCCCAGCAATTTCTTCAGGACCAGTTTCTTCAGCAGCACCAGCGTGATTCTCTTCACGATCTAGAATGACTTCTTCAACAGATTCTTCAGTAGGGATGATATCCTCAGTAGGTTTGAACTTGACGGATTCCTCAGGCGACATTTCATCTAGCACAGGAGGTAGGTGCTCTCCTTGCGAGCCATTAGTTTCATCGAACCACACATCTACAGTTTCAACAATCTTGTGATGATTGATGTTGAAGACTCTGTAGGTGTGTGAGTCCTTTCCGTAACCAAGCATAAAACCCTCATGTGCTTTCGGTGCAAATTTAGAGTGATGCTGAGGATCTCTAATCTAGCATTTAGCACCGAAGACTTTGAAATAACTTACATTGGGTTTCTTGTCAATGTGGAGTTCGTATAAGGTCTTTTTGAAGAATTTGTGATGATATACCTTGTTGATGATGCGACACGTAGTATCAACTTCTTCAGGCCAAAAGTGCTGAGGTGTCTTGTATTCATCAAGCATAGTGCGAGCCATCTCAACAAGAGTTCTGTTCTTGCGCTCCATGATGCCATTCTGCTGAGGAGTATAAGGAGCAGATAACTCCTGAGTAATACCAAGTATATCAAGATATTCCTCGAGGCCAGTGTTCTTGAACTCGGTTCCATTATCACTCCTGATATGCTTGATATTCACACCGAAGTTAGTAGAAGCCCTTGAGGAAAATCATGTGAAGACTTCCTGCACTTCATTTTTGTAAGTGATGATATGCACCCATGTGTAACGAGAATAGTCATCAACTATGACAAAGCCATATAATGATGCAGAACTAGAGAACATGGCATAATGAGTAGGGCCAAAGAGATCCATATGAAGTAATTCAAAGAGACGAGAAGTGGTCATGATAGTCTTCGAGGGATGCTTGGCTCTGGTGATCTTTCCAGCCACACAAGCCCCACAAAGATGATCTATGAGGAATTTGACACCCACAATGCCAATGACATGCTTCTTCTTTGCGAGTGTATGCAAGTTCCTCATCCCAGCACGACCAAGTCATCGATGCCATAGCCAGCATTCTGAAGCTTTTGCAAGTAGACATGTAGCAGGTTGTGGTCATGCAGAGAAATCAACAATATACAAGTCTCCTTTCCTAAAGCCTTCGAAGACTTTGGAGTTGTCAGATTCCATTAGCACAAGGCAATGATATTTGCCAAAGACAACAACCATACCAAGATCACAAAGCATTAAGACAGACATGAGGTTGAATCCTAAGGACTCGACAAGCATGACTTTGTCCATGTGTCTATCCTTTGAGATTGCAACCTTTCCTAGACCCAATAACTTGCTTTTGCCTTTGTCAGCGTAGGTGATATGCTTCAGATGAGATGGTGACAAATCATTGTCCATCAACAAGTTCCTGTCACCAGTCATGTGATTTGTACTCCCACTCAGCAGCTTTGGGTTGATCATCCTGCAGATGAATTAGTGCAACTTACGAACCCATATACTTCATCAGTGAAGAATATGATATCAATTTCATCAACAGTAACAGATATAGCAGTATGAGGATGTGAGAAATGAATGATTCATTTCTTCATGATTAGCTTGCGTCCTTTCAAGCACATTCAGGTCTCCAGCAATTTCTTCAGACGATCAAGTTCATCTGGAGACCTGACCCTGCATAAGAGATTAGTTCTTCTTCTTCACCACCCACATCTGGAGGGGTGGCAAAGAGTTCATCATTCTGCGAGCTCCATAAGAAAAAGATGGCATAGAAGCCAGTGCACTTCGTTTCATAGAAGAGTGGTTAGGATAAGCATATGAATAAGCAGAGAAATTCTTCGAGGAATTATGAACATAATGGTTTGAATAATAATGCACATATTCATGGCCCTTAGACTTTCCCTGCGAAACAAAAGTGTTAGCATGATGATGTTCATATGAGGATTTTGATCCATGTGAGAAATTTGGTCCATATGACGACTTGGATCCATATGAAGATTTTGATCCATATGAAGAATTTGATTTGGGGTTCCTATTCTTCACGGGTGGTGTCATGATGACATTCACCTGAAGATTTTCATGGCACTTTTTACGAACCCAGATTTTCTTCATAGGGAGACCGTTCCTGCAATTAGTTCCAACATATCGAGCAAATACTTCACCATTCTGATTCTTGAACAGTTTATAGTTGGAGGCAAATGACTCATCAGAGGAATATGAAGAATTAGAGGTAAAGCCAGATAAAGTGCATGGATCTATAGGAGGTCCTTTCGCAGCAACCCATGAGGTTTTGGGATACTGCTTAGGTTTCCAGTAGGTCCCATCAGCATTGAGTTTCCTCTCAAAGGCAATATCCTCTTTCCTAGGGTTCCTATTCAAGATCTGCTTTTTGAGCACATCTCATAGAGTCTGATGCCCTTTGAGGCTTTTGTAAATGCGTATCATATACAATTCCTTCAGCCCTGCATTATCGTCAGTGATACATGTGGTATCCTCAGATGAGGAATTTGTGACCATACAGACAGTTGAAGAATTTGCAGCAATAGAAGCATTTGAACATTCAGGTGATGAATTAGTAGATTCACGCTCAATGCATTTCATACATGGTGGAATAAATTCTTCCTGAGCGGAACTGGTCAGTTGAGCAAGCAATGAATCATTTTCCTTCTGAAGATCTTCATAATTCGCTTTTAACTTCTCAAGATCTTGCTTTCTCTGAAGAAATTCATAAGAAAGCTTCTCATGATCAGTTAAGAGAGTGTTATGATGATTTTGAAGGTTGTCGAACTTTGTTTGAAGTATCTGATGATTATCTGTTAGAGTCTTGGTTTGATTCAATTCCTCACCCAACAGGTCATTGCTTCTGTCTAGTTGATTTTGAATCTTTTCTAAAGCCTTCTGTTGTTTAACAACAATTTTAGCAATTTTCGAGTAGCTAGGCTTGAGATTGTCATCAGATTCTTCCTC
This sequence comes from Triticum aestivum, assembly GCF_018294505.1. NCBI lineage: Eukaryota > Viridiplantae > Streptophyta > Magnoliopsida > Poales > Poaceae > Triticum > Triticum aestivum. The sequence continues at coordinate 509,972,249 of NC_057798.1, read as the reverse complement.
ACTAGAGTCAGAGGGGGAATGGTTGAGTACCTTGGAACCTTTTGCCATAAAGCGGTAGGTGGGAGAATTGTCATCAGCGCTCTTGTTACCAGAGTTGGGGAGGTCATTTTCTTGAGTGTTGAAGATGGACTTGCTGATGTAAGCAGTAGCGAAAGCTAGGCTAGCCACACCCGAGTCTGATTCCTTAGATTCCTCCTCTTCCACATTATCTTCAGATTATGCTTCAGAGTCCATTTCCTTGCCAATGAATGCCCGGGCCTTCTTGGAACTGCTCTTCTTGTGAGATGAAGACTTTGAGGATTTTGATGATGAAGACTTTGAAGATTTCTTCTTCTTCTTTGAGTCATCAGAATCGTCATCTTTGTACTTCTTCTTCTTTGATTCCTTTTCCCACAGAGGACAATCAGACATATAGTGACCAGGTTTCTTGCATTTGTGGTAAGTTCTCTTTTTGTAGTCACGAGACGAGGAATCATCATTTCTTGAAGACTTTCCAAAACGACCGCGGAGAGAGAACTTCTGGAATTTCCTCACGAGCATTGCTATCTCCTGGCTCAATTCTTTAGGATCACCAAGGCTGCTACGATAGTCTTTAGCTTCAGACTCCGATACTGCCTTGGCCTTCTGTGCATGTGATCTTTCGTAGCTCGGTCCATAGAGATCTCTCTTCTCAGCAAGCTAGAACTCATGAGTATTTAACCTCTCGAGGATATCAGAGAGATCAAGTGACTTATAATCATCTCGCTCTTGAATCATCAGTGCAATGGTGTCGAATGAAGAATCAAGTGATATCAACAATTTCTTCACCACCTCATGGTTGGTGATGTCAGTGGCACCAAGTGCTTGAAGCTCATTTGAGATGTCAGTGAGGCGATCGCAGCTTTGCTGAACATTTTCGTTGTCGAGTCTTTTGAAGCGGTTGAAGAGATTGCGAAGAACATCAACTCGGGAGTCACGTTGAGTTGAGACTCCTTCGTTGACCTTTAACAACCTGCCCCAAATCAGCTTGGCAGTTTCCAAGGGACTCACTCTGCCGTACTGTCCTTTGCTCAGATGGCCACATATGGTATTCTTCACTTGAGAATCGAGTTGCTTGAATCTCTTCACATTAGCAGCATTCACAGACGTAGTGACCGAGGGAACGCCATTTTCCACAACATACTAGAGATCGTTATCAATTGCCTCAAGATGCATACGCATCTTGTTCTTCGAGTAGGGGTAGTCCATCCCATCAAAGGTAGGACATCCAGTCGAGAACTTGATCATACCTGCAGTCGAGATAACTAAAACTCCAGGCGGTTAAACCAAAATCAGACAGAACAAGGGAGTACCTTTCTCTGATACCAATTGAAAGTGTGCTACGTCGACTAGAGGGGGGTGAATAGGCGATTTTTATGAATTCTTGACTGAGGAATTTCAGGGTCGGGAAATTCCTAAGCGAAGAACTACTTGCAGCGAAATAAGTACTCAGGTATAAGGTTAATAGAGCAACAACATAGTCATCATGATGAAAGATAAACAAAGAGTACAGAAAGCGTAAACACAGGATAAGCACGATGAAGACAAGTTGACTCATGAAATAGGACTGAGGAAATAGAGAAAGTCTTCAGTCACAGTCTTCAAACAGTAATGATCAGGTTCATCAACACATAAATGAGGAAATGAAAGGGTTGAGGAAATAGAACCAGTAGGCTTGGTGAAGACAATGATTTGGTAGACCAGTTCCAACTGTTGTGACAGTTGTATGTCTGGTTGGAGCGGCCGAGTATTTAAACTCGGGGACACACAGTCCTCATCGTATTCTCCTTGAGCTGAGATCACACAGACCTTGCCCAACAGTAGTGGTAAGTCTTCATAGGTGACTTCCAAACCTTCACAGACTTGGTCACTCAGCAATCCACAATTCCTCTTGGATGCTCAAACCATGACGCCTAACCTTCTAGAGGATACATAGTCCTCAAAGGTAACAAGCGTCGGTTCCACACAGGAACAATCTCTTGAGCGATGTTTGATACGTCTCCAACGTGTCTACTTTTCCAAACACTTTTGTCCTTGTTTTAGACTCTAATTTGCATGATTTGAATGAAACTAACCAGAACTGACGTTGTTTTCAGCAGAACTGCCATGGTGTTGTTTATTGTGCAGAAAACAAAAGTTCTTGGAATGACCTGAAAATCCACGGAGATAAAATATAAAAAATACTGGCAAAAGAATCAAGGCCAGGGGGTCCACACCCTGCCCACGAGGGTGGAGGGCGCGCCCCCTGTCTCGTGGGCCCCTGATGCTCCACCGACCTCAACTCCAACTACATCTATTCCGTTTCGCGGAGAAAAAAATAGAGAGCAAGTTTCGTCGCGTTTTACAATACGGAGCCGCCGCCAAGCCGTAATCTCTCTCGGGAGGGCTGATCTGGAGTCCGTTCGGGGCTCCGGAGAGGGGGATTCGTCGCCGTCGTCATCATCAACCATCTTCCATCACCAATTTCATGATGCTCACCGCCGTGCGTGAGTAATTCCATCGTAGGCTTGCTGGACGGTGATGGGTTGGATGAGATTTACCATGTAATCAAGTTAGTTTTGTTAGGGTTTGATCCCTAGTATCAACTATGTTCTGAGATTGATGTTGCTATGACTTTGCTATGCTTAATGCTTGTCACTAGGGCCCAAGTGCCATGATTTCAGATCTGAACCTATTATGTTTTCATGAATATATGTGAGTTCTTGATCCTATCTTGCAAGTCTATAGTCACCTATTATGTGTTATGATCCGACAACCCCGAAGTTACAATAATCGGGATACTTCTCGGTGATGACCATAGTTTGAGGAGTTCATGTATTCACTATGTGCTAATGCTTTGTTCTGGTTCTCTATTAAAAGGAGGCCTTAATATCCCTTAGTTTCCACTAGGACACCGCTGCCACGGGGGGGGGGGGGTAAGGACAAAAGATGTCATGCAAGTTCTTTTCCATAAGCACGTATGACTATATTCAGAATACATGCCTACATTACATTGATGAACTGGAGCTAGTTCTGTGTCACCCTATGTTATAGCTATTACATGAGAAATTGCATCCGACATAATTATCCATCACTGATCCAATGCCTACGAGCTTTTCACATATTGTGCTTTGCTTATTTACTTTTCCATTGCTACTGTTACAATTACTACAAAACTATTATCTTTAGTTTTGCCACTGTTACCATTACTATCGTACTACTTTGCTACTAAATACTTTGCTGCAGATACTAAGTTATCTAGGTGTGGTTGAATTGACAACTCAACGGCTAATACTTAAGAATATTCTTTGGCTCCCCTTGTGTCGAATCAATAAATTTGGGTTAAATACTCTACCCTCGAAAGCTGTTGCAATCCCCTACACTTGTGGGTTATCAAGACTAATTTATGGCGCCGTTGCCGGGGAGCATAGCTCTATTCTTTGAGTCACTTGGGATTTATATCTGTTGATCACTATGAGGAACTTGAAAGACGAAAGAACTAATATTTTGCCCTCAACTACGAGGGGAGGTAAGGAACTGCCATCTAGCTCTGCACTAGATTCTCCTTCTGTTATTAGTAAGCTTGCGACACCTAAACCTGCTACTACTATGAATTCTGATATGTCGCATGTTATTGATGATGCCACTTCTGCTATGCATGATACTTATGATGAAACTACTTCTGTGCGTGATACTACTTTGCCATTAGGTGAATTTCTTGATGAACAACTTGCTAGGGTTAGAGAGAATGAAATTATTGAAGATGCTATTATTGATGATAGTGATGATGAAAGTTCTCCCCCTGATTATGAATTACATGTTGTTCCTGAGAGTTATGTTATGAATGAGGAAGCTGCTAGAGCTATCTTTGCTTGCAAAGATAGATACGATCTTAAGAAGTTATTAGATAAATGGAAGCACCAATCTCTTAATGCTAGAATGAAACCTGACCCTGCTTTTGCTACTTCACCTATCTGTGTTACCGATAAGGATTATGAATTCTCTGTTGATCCTGAAATAATTACTTTGGTTGAATCTGATCCTTTTTATGGCCTTGAATCTGAAACTGTTGTGGCACATCTTACAAAGTTAAATGATATAGCCACCCTATTTACTAATGATGAGAAGTCTCGCTATTATTATATCCTTAAGATATTTCCGTTCTCATTAAAGGGTGATGCTAAGACTTGGTTTAATTCTCTTGATCCTGGTTGTGTGCGTAGTCCCCGGGATATGATTTATTACTTCCCTGCTAAATATTTCCCTGCTCATAAGAAACAAGCTGCCCTGCGGGAAATATACAATTTTGTGCAAATAAAGAAGAGAGTCTCCCACAAGCTTGGGGGGGCTTCTCCGGTTACTTAATGCTTTGCCTGATCGTCCTCTTAAGAAAAATGAAATACTTGATATCTTTTATAATGGACTAACCGATGCATCCAAGGACTACTTGGATAGTTGTGCTGGTTGTGTTTTCAGGGAAAGAACAGTTGACGAAGCTGAATTACTATTGAATAATATGTTGACTAATGAAAATAATTGGACTCTTCCTGAGACAATTCCTGAGGCAATTCCTGAACCAATTGAGCCAGCTCCTGAGCCTATTCCTAAACCCACTCCGAAGAAGAGAGGTGTTTTATTTCTCAGTCCTGAAGATATGCAAGAGGCAAAGAAATCAATGAAAGAAAAAGGTATAAAAGCTGAAGATGCTAAGAATTTACCTCCTATTGAAGAAATACATGGTCTTAATATACCGCCTGTCGAAGAAACACATTGTCTTGATAACCTGACATAGGTAGTAAAGGTAAATTCTCTCTATAGATATGATAAAGTTGAAATTCCCTATACTAAATTTCATAGCCCATGGTTAGATGAATTTGATGACTTTATGGCTAGACAAGAAAGTTTTAATGCTTATGTTGGTAGAGAATTAAAGAATAATGCTTTCGAGATAGGACGCTTGAGTGATTATATGGCTAGAGTTAAAGGTGAACTTAAACACATTAGCGAATATGCTTCTATTGTTGCCACTCAAGCTGAGCAAGTACTTAAAGCTCAAAATGATTTGCTTGATGAGTTAAATAATAAAAATGACTTTGCTGTTAGAGTGCCTACTAGAACTAGTAGAATGACTCAGGAACCTTTGTATCCTGAAGGCCACCCTAAGAGAATCAAGCAGGATTCTCAGAGGAATAATTTAGAGGCACCTAGTTCTTATAAAATGGAGAAAAAGAAAAACGATAGGACTTTGCATGCTTCTAGTGAACCTGTTGTAGACACACCTGAGAATGCCAATGATATTTCTATTTATGATGCTGAAACACAATCAAGTGATGAACATGGAACTAGTAATAATGTTAATGATAATGTTCATGTTGATGCTCAACCTAGCAATAACAAAGTTGTAGAGATTGAACCTGCTGTTGATCTTGATAACCCACAATCAAAGAATCAACGTTATGATAAGAGAGATTTTGTTGCTAGGAAGCATAGTAAAGAAAGAGAACCATGGGTTCAGAAACCCATGCCCTTTGCTCCTAAACCATCCAAGACAAAGGATGATGAGGATTTTGAGCACTTTGCTGAAATGATTAGACCTATCTTCTTACGTATGCGCTTAACTGATATGCTTAAAGTAAATCCTTATGCTAAGTATATGAAGGATATCATTACAAATAAAAGAAAGATACCGGAATCTGAAATTTCCACCATGCTTGCAAATTATACTTTTAAGGGTGGAATACCAAAGAAACTTGGAGATCCAGGGGTACCAACTATACCATGCTCCATTAAAAGAAATTATGTTAATACTGCTTTATGTGATCTTGGAGCCGGTGTTAGTGTTATGCCTCTCTCTTGATATCATAGACTTGAATTGAATAAGTTGACACCTACTGAAATACCTTTGTAAATGGCTGATAAATCAACTGCTATACCTATCGGTATTTGTGAGGATGTGCCTGTTGTGGTTGTAAATGTCACTATCTTAACGGACTTTGTTATTCTTGATATTCCCGAGGACGATAGTATGTCGATTATCCTTGGTAGACCCTTTTTGAATACTACAGGGGCTGTTATTGATTGCAACAAAGGGAATGTCACTTTCATGTTAATGGTAATGAGCATACGGTACACTTTCCGAGGAAACAACCTCAAGTTCATAGCATCAACTCTATTGGAAAAATTCCAACTATCATTATTGGAGGTTTTGAATTTCCTCTTCCTACTGCCAAGAAAAAGTATGTTATTCTTATTGTTGGGGATGTTCATATCCCCGTTGAGGTAACCTAGTGTTATTCGAAATTTCTCCGGTTCCATGTTATTCGGAATGAGTTTGTTAACAAGACATGATCAACCTTGTTAGTGGATTCATTTTGATGATCATGAGATGGATGAAACTAGAAGGCACAACAATTTGTACCCTCTTTTTTACTTTCTGTTATTTAGAATAAATAAAGAAAAAATAGTACTATCTGTCTGTTTTCTGATTTATCCGTGCAATAAAAAATATCCTGAAAATAAAAGTGCTCCAAATGCCCTGCAAATTTAATATGATTTTTATGTATTATTTGAGGATTTTAGGCACTGAAAACACTACAGGATGGGCAAGCACCAGGCCACGAGGGTGGAGGGCGCACCCACACCCCCTGGGCGCACCCCCTGTCTTGTGGGCCCATGGTGCCCCCCCTCCACTTATTCCTGCACCCACACACTCCATCTTCTTCACAAAAAAATACCCATCCAACTCAAGCACGAGTTCTAGCTCATTTTGTTGCGATTTTTGATCTCCTTGCTCAAAGCTCCATTCCAAAAACTGCTTTTTGAGATTGTTGCTTGGTATGTGACTCCTCCATTGGTCCAATTACTTTTTGTTCTAGTGCTTTATTCATTGCAAATTTTTGCTGTATAGGTGATCCTGTTCTTGAGATTGCATGTTAAATTTATGAGGTCCCAAGCAATTCTAATGCATGATATAGGCTCTAGGAACTTGTAGGAGTAGTTGCTACCAATCTTGTTTAGTTGTATTCACTTTTATTTTGAAGTTACTAAAATTTCAGAAATTTTTCAGAAATAGAAATATGTCTAGGAGAATGTATCAAGGTGGTTCCTCAATAAAGAAAGGACCCAGGCTTGCTATGCGTGAGCAAGATGATGAACTACCGAGGGACGCAGAAGTGCGAGCTTGTGAGTGGCCATCAGACGATTTTATGGTCAATGCAGGCTTTAAGGATGAATTTGACGCATATGTGCGTAATGCCAATCTTGAGGACTTCTTACAAGATAAGTGTCCTCAGTACTATCAATTGACTGATTCATTTGTGAGAAGGTTTAAATATAAATGTTCACGTAATTCTCAGAGTGTCATGTTTGATATTTATGATAGATCTTATACCATGGGCTTAGAGGATTTTACAACAGCTTGCAAACTCCCGCAGTGGGGCAATGTTAATGATCCCCACAAATCTGAATATAAAGACTTTCTTGCTAGTATTACTGTGGGAGAATCTAGGGATATAGCACAAGCTACCATAGGGAGCATTCATTTTCTTGCCATACATTTTTTTGCTCTCTTGATTGGTAGATGCATTAACGGTAAAGATGAAGCATGTCATATGTGTGTCCCTGATCTTTGTGTCCTCAAGAGTGTCGTGTTAGGTAATAAAGATTACAACTTGGGGGCAATAGTTGCACGTAGGTTGCATATTAATGGTAGGGCCGGAGGTTTATTTGGAGGAATTTATGCGACCCATGTGGCTAATTATCTTGGTCTAGCCCCACAAGAGGGGGAAACGGTGTTGCCTCTTGCTTATTCAGATTATGACGCTATGGTCAAACATCATTTTCTTAGGAGGAATGAACAATTCCTCCAGTATCGACTAATCTTTGACAGACATAGCTATGTTCATGTTACTCTTCCTGCTCCTTTCCTTTTTGATTACCAGGTAAAAGGAAGATATGTTGTTACCAGGGAGGAAGCAGCTGAACACGAGGGGAGAGCAGAGGCGGCTTGCCAACATGCCGCAGCTCAGGAGGCATTCACTACTGCATCTCAGTACGACCCCAGTTACAACTACGGATATCAGCCAGGCTACCCCTGGCATTAGACCAACTTAGGCCAAAAGCCTAAGCTTGGGGGAGTACATATTTCTCACCGACTTTACATTCATGTTCACACACTATTCTAGCTGTCGGTGCTCACACTCTTTCATTGTATTATCCATGTTAGTTTTATTTCTTTTTCTCGCTTTCTTCTTGTGTGTTTGATAAACCTTAAGAAAAACCAAAAAAATTAGTTAGTTTAATTTCCTTGCTTGTAGTAGAATTAAAATGAAAACCCAAAAAGATTTCTCATTCTTCTTCTTACTTGTTGGGAGCTTTCCCGTGTAAATAGTTTTATTTTCTTTCCTTTTCTTTCGGGGTCGAGAGTAGAAGACCATATTGAAAATGCTTAGTGGCTCTTATATGCATGATTGTTTATTTAACTTAGAGCCCATATTACCTTGTCTTCTCTCTTGAGTTCAATGTTGCAGATTCCAGCTTAGTCCAATGCACGTGCACTATTATTATTATACACATCGTTCGGTCGTGCAAGTGAAAGGCAATAATGAAGATATATGATGGACTGATTGAGATGAGAAAAGCTGGTATGAACTCGAACTCTCTTGCTTTTGTAAATATGATGAGTTCATAGTTCCTGATTCAGCTTATTATGAAGTAAACATATTTGCAATGACATTTAGAGATTATAGTTTCTTGTGCCATGCTTGATTAGCTTTGAGTTATAATGGTTTACCTTGCGTACCAACATGCTATTAAAATGATTATGATGTGGTATTATGGGATGGTATCCTCCTTTGAATGAATTGAGTGACTCGACTTGGCACATGTTCACGCATGTAGTTGAAACAAATCAACATAGCATTCACGATATTTATGTTCATGGTAGATTATATCCTACTCATGCTTGTACTTAGTATAAATTAATTTTAATGCATGTTCATGAATGTTGTCGCTCTCTCAGTTGGTCGCTTCCCAGTCTTTTGCTAGCCTTCACCTGTACTAAGCGGGCATGCTGCTTGTGCATCCAAACTTCTTAAACCCCAAAGTTATTCCATATGAGTCCACCATACCTTCCTATATGCGGTATCTACCTGCCGTTCCAAGTAAATTTGTATGTGCCAAACTCCAAACCTTCAAATGAAATTTTGTTTTTGTATGCTCTAGCAGCTCATGTTTCAACTAGGGCTGCCTGTATCTTCCATGTTAGGTGTGTTATTCCCAAGAGGAGTGGACTCCGCTCCTCATTCATGAGAAAGGGCCGGTAACCGGGATGCCCAGTCCCATGATCCAAAAAGATCAAAGCAAATCACACTACTAGGAAAAGGCCTACTAATGGCGCACTACACCACGCCACTAGTGTGTTTTACTAATGGCGCACCACTGGTGCGCCACTGTAGTGCGCCATTAGTATGCCTAGAGGTGCGCCATTACTATCTCACTTAGTAATGGCACACCACATAGGAGTGCGCCATTAGTAACATTTTTTAAAAAAAAAATCATTTTTTTTAATTTTTTTCGGTTTTTTTCTTATTCTCGGGTCAATATGCTTAATCTCGGGTCAAATCACACTCCGTGGTCAAACTACAGGTGCGCCATTAGTATGCCTAGAGGTGCGCCATTACTATCTCACTTAGTAATGGCACACCACATAGGAGTGCGCCATTAGTAACATTTTCTTTAAAAAAAATCATTTTTTTATTTTTTCGGTTTTTTTCTTATTCTTGGGTCAATATGCTTAATCTCGGGTCAAATCACACTCTGTGGTCAAACTTCCCGAAAGGTCACCCGTCCTCCCACTAATCTAGCCCAAGCACGCTTAACTTCAGAGTTCTATCCAACCCCAGCACCAACTCACTTCACAGGCACTTGTTGATATATCTAGCATATCAATCCTATTAAACCTTGTTGATGTTTAGGACTTTGTTCATGTTCATGAGTGTGACCCCATAGGTGATCGATTTCCCTGACATCTTTGGCGCGCCAAGTAGGGGGCGCTTAGTTGTGAGAATCTGGTCTGTAGTTAGTACAGTAGTTCCTTTGTCACCATGTCTCCGAAGAAGAAGGCGAGCGGCAGTGCCCATGGCCGCAACAGCGATTTGCACACCGACAAAAAGCTAAGTTAACTCAAGTTTGAGTAATTCTTCCTTTTTTATGAGGTTATCCCCCTCGATGGTTTCGGTCCTCGTATGGAGAACCTGCATGCAAAAGGAACCCTGCCGCGATTAGCAACACCCATGTTCTGTTTCGAGCCGGGTCAACAGTTCGGGTGCTGCGCTCTGCTAAGAGCTGTGGGGTACCTTGACATAATCAATAGCGCCCCTGTTCTGCCTCAAGTCTGCTCGACAGTCTAGGTAACTACGCCAAGAGCGGCAGCGTAGCTTGCGGGCGTCGACGCTCTCCGCATGTTGCTAAGGATCCGTCCTTCTAGCGCGTGCGACAAGCGGTGCATGTGTCTGCAGGCCTATCAAGCTAAGCATAGGGTGCTGAAAATACAAGGATGAACTGGAACGGGAAGATGGCATGAAGCTAGTTCAAAGTACAGAAAAAGTTATATTACAACAAAAGTTGCCGCGATTCTAACTTAAGATAATCTGTCTTGGGTACGAACTCGCAGCAACTATAAGGAATGAAGAAGTTAATCCCGGCACTGGCCCTCCAGCCTCGTGACTCCGCTGAGACAGCTGATGATGGGCTCGATGCGCTCCTCGAGCGCCTGACGGTCGATGTCCTCCGCAAGTTGTCGAGCACCCGAGCAAAGTCAATGCTGGGGTTCCAGTGCACCACCTTGGTGAGCACCTTGGTCGAGGCATCTCGGCAAAGTTGCCGGGACTCCTCGGCCAGGTAGGACACCCTGGTGGTCTGGAGCAATTTCAGGGCGGCGAGGACACGCTCGCAGAACTCGGACAGCCTGGCGCTCTCAGCCACTCTCACCTCGTGGGAAAACCTGAAGTTTGGCATGCCCATGGCAGTCAGCTACGTGGTAATCTGCTTCGCGACATCCACAAGGTGGCTGGTCCAGATATTCGTGCTTTCCACGAGTTTTTTGTGGGAAGTGGCGGTAGTCGGCAACAGCAGCTGCTCGCCCGCGAGGTCCTTGGCCAGGGTCTGCTCACGAGCCTGGGATTCTGAGAGCATCTTCTCCTGGTTGTCCAGCTTCAACTTCAGATCATCAATGGACTCATTGGTTGTGGAGAGCAGCTTGGTTTTGTCAGATATGGTAGTCTGCATCTCCGCCAAGTCGTAGAGAGCTTTCTCTCTGTTGTCCTTGAGCGTGGAGATCTCCTTGGTGAGATCGTCCAGGCTCGCCTCCAGCTTCTCCACCTTGCCGGTCAGCTCAGCCCTGGTGGCCTCTGCCGCTTCAGCGCGGTCGACGGCCTCCTTCAGCTTGCCGGCGTGGTTGAGGGCTAGAACATCGAGCAACTCCTGGTGCTTCTACGACAGGTCTTGAGTCCGCTGGGCGACGAGCCACCTAATCTCCTGGTCCTTGGCGCGAAGCGTGGCGGTAACCATAGCAGCACTTCCTTCAAAGGAGTGATGCCTGGCCTTTACGCCAATTGTACAGGCTCTGTACTACTAGAGGCCGTGTTCGGTTCATCCGACAACCTCCGTCGCGAAAAGCTCATTTTCCATATCGCCCCATTCAAAAGTAGCCATCAAGCACTACTAGGACGCGAAGCTTTCGCCCGCTTTAACCCAATACCGCATTACGCGTCTCTTACGCTTAAAATGCCTGGTCCACGCGGCATAATCTCATTAAAGGGTAACTCTGAGTGTTCCTCGACCACGGAAAACGTGAGACTGCTTTGACAGCCGCACACTAATCCGACCTTGCTGGTCAAAGCCCCTAAAAATAGGTCATTCAGACCTCGGACACGGTTAGGCGAGTCCAGCATAAATAAACAAGGGGCTTCCCAGCCACATACCTCTTTACAAGGGGCTGCACGTATAAACAATGAGAGCCAATAAAGCTCAACTTTATCATACTTTATTTTAAATACATCTTTTGCATGATATTTTTTCCAAACTAACTTCTTCTCTTTTACAGATGAAGCACGTGCTACACCCGTCCAGGATACAGCACAATGGAGACACAGGCGCAGACGTGCAGCAGGGACCCATTGCAAGGATTCTTTTTAGATTAAGACCTTGCGTAAACCTTTCTTACTGTCTCTTGTTGATACACATCCCCCGGCTTCCTACCATAACCGAGGAGGAGGCTGGCGTTTTGGCATCAGCCGCGTCAGAAGTTCTCGCCCGTACCTGGACACTAGGGGCTTAGGGCATTGTTCTGCCCGGTATCATAAAGAACGAATACCTCAGGGAGTGTTCGGCGTCTCAAGTTAGGCCTTATATGCATCAGCTCCGAATCATGTGTTTGGTCAAATGTTGGGTTTGCCCGGCTCCTGTGTTTTGCTGCCTTATGTTCCACTCCATCGGCTAACGCGGCACCAGGAGAACTACTGCGATTGTGCCCCGGTTCGGCCGGGCGAGCACCTCAGTAGAGAAAGCCGAAAACTGACTGTCATGATATAGCGAGAGACTGGTCAACCACTCGATCGACTACTGGAATGTTTAGAATTCCTCCGCTTTGACGAAGGACCGCTTCCCGGTCAGGCACATACGCGCCCCGAGTTCGGAGAGCGCGGTGCCTCTAGGGGCTATATCGTAGCCCCACCTTCAAGCTCCTATGGCTAAGTGAAAGTGATAAAGCATTATAGTCTGGTTGCCTAGTTTGCTATGCTATCACCTCCTTCAAAGGACCAAGACGTTGGATTAAGTGTGAAAAAGCGCTTTTCTTTTGCAAACACCCTCGCACCATGTGCGTGGGGGCTGAAGCCAAACACTACCATCTTTCAGGTTATACATACATATACGGCCGCACAGGAGATAGTTCAATACTTGAACGCACAAGTATAAAAAGTTGTTACATTATAAACATGATCTCACAAATCATACACGTCATTTGAACATAACATCTTTCGAGCACTGCGACTCTATTAAACGAGCGCCCTGCAGGACTTCCTCAAAATAGTGCTCGGCGGGTAATCGGCTTTTGTCCGAACCCCGGGATGCAACAGCGGTGGCATCCATCTCCGCCCAGTATGTCTTAACACGGGCAAGAGCCATCCGTGCACCCTCTATGCATGCCGACCACTACATCGCCTCGATATGCGGCACCGCCCGAAGGAATTGCTGCAACAAGCCAAAATAACTCTCCGGCTTGGGACTTTCTGGCCATAGATGAGCCACCACATCCGTCATGGCAAGTCCGGACAACCTATTCAGCTCAGCCCACTCCGCCAACCGATCAGTCAACAGAAGTGGACGCTCCGGACTATGGAATTGAGACCAGAAAAGCTCTTCCATTTCGTGATCCTTCTGGCTTCGGAAGTGCACGACTGCGTCCGCCGCACTTGCCGCCAAATCCAGATAAGGATCCTCCGCACCACACAATTGGCCCAACTGAGCATACTTCGGATCCGTGAACTTCCTACGCAGCAGAAAGGGCTTCCAGCCGCAATGTCTCCGGCCTGATGCAGTTCCTCCTTCATAGCCCGCATCGCACTACGGGCATCCTTGGCTTCGGCGACGGCTTTCTTCAGGTCCTCTTGCTCCGCTCGGTGTTCTATTTCAAGAACCTCATAGCGGTCGGTAGCATCTTTTAATTTCACGGCCATTCCGGCCATCTCCTCCCTGCTTCGGCAGTGAACAGCCTTTTCGGCTTTTAGCTCTTCCGCTGCCTTCGAGGCAGCCGCATCACTTTTCCTGGCTTGCTCCTTGGCTCGAACAAGCTCTGCTCGAAGGTCTTCCACAGCAGCGGCACCATCTGCATCAAGCATACAAATTGTAAGACGGGCATCAGCTCCCTTACTCGGTGACCGCGAAGCAACCACTTACCTTGTGACTCGTCAAGTCGTTTATTGACCAGCGCGATGTCCGCATCCGCAACATCGAGTTGCCGCTTCAACTCGGTAGCTCCATCAGTCCGGCTGGCCACCAATCGTTCCACCACCTGCATAGGAAAGGCGACATTCTATAACTGAGATTATGATCCTCGGCACGCTGTCACTTTCGACAACATACCAAGTCTCAGGGGCTACTATCTATACAGGGCGCACTCCATGTGCAAAACTGTCAAAAGGTATGTCATTTTTGCATACCTCAAACCCCGTCAGCAAACTTCCGACGACCTCATACAACCCGCTCTCGGAGGATGAGATCATTTGAATCACCATACTCGTTAATGTGCGGTGATCTTCTGAGATAGACGCCCTCTCGAGCAAATCCTGCAGCTCCACCAACCGTACTCCAGTGGGTGTCGAACTCCCCGGCCCTGCCGGACTTGGGGAGACCCTCCGTGACGACACCTCAGGGTCGTCCGCCCCGCCCGACGGGGCGGAAGATGGAGGCGTTTCGCTCTCCATCATCTCCGGATGAAGGTCCCCCAAAGATGAGCTCTGCTGAGAAGGGCTGAGATCCGAACTACAAGGTGAAAACTTCGGTTAACCTTAGAAATAAAGTAGGGATGTCCCCTATTACAAAACCCCCCTTTTTTACTTACGGCTCGCTGGAGGGCTGATTCCTTTGGGGAGACTGTGCGGCCGGGGCTCTTCTCGGCACGGGACCTTCCGATGATTTCCTTCCCCGCTTTGAGGCCTTGGCCTCCGGGTCTTCGGAAGCGGTCCTCTTCTCCCCCTGGAGGGAGGGACCCTTGATTCCCCCCTTACTGCAAGCCTCCTTGGCAGAGGTGGTAGTTTCCCTGTGCCCCCCTTTGCCCTCCTCCGAAGGTGCAACCTCCAACATTTTAATTAACACGGGATCCGGCGTGGTCTCAGGGAGGGGGGCCGGACACCGTATCAATTTTGCTTGCGCTATCCACTTCTGATTCAAGGGATAGCTAGTTAAAAGGCAAACCCATGATAAATAAATGGACAATGTGTCCGGACACAGCGCTACTTACTTGAGTATCCGGGCGATTGCAGCTTAGGCCAGCGTCCTCGGTCAAGTTCGGACGCATCTCTTGTGATCCGAAGAATAGTTCGTACATCTCCACGGGTGTCAAACCCATGAAGTTTTGGAGAGCTCATGGTCCCTCCGGATTAAATTCCCACAGGCGGAGGGGGCAGCGTTTGCAGGGCAGAAGGCGCCGAATTACCAAAACCTATGTCACTATGACCAGATTGATCTCCCCTTCCTGGAGGTCTCGAATCCGGCCCTGCAACAGGGGTACGTCTTTGGACGGCCCCCAGTCAAGCCCTTTGTTGACCCATGACGTCAACCGTTGTGGAGGGCCCGGGCGAAAGATGGGCGGCGGCCTCTACCTGCTGCCCCTGGGAGCGGTGATATAGAACCACTCATGTTCCCACAAACCGAGCTCCTCCTGAAAAGAGCCCTCGGGCCATGGAGCATCGGCCCTCTTGTTTATAACCGCCCCGCCGCACTCTGCCTGACGCCCCGCAATCATCTTCAGCTCCACGTTGAAGGTTTTGAGCCACAAGCCGAAGTGAGGGGTAGTGCGGAGGAAGGCTTCGCAGACGACAATGAATGATGAGATGTGGAGGATGGACTCCGGAGCCAAGTCGTGAAATTCCAGCCCTTAGTAAAACATGAGCCCCCTCACGAAGGGATCCATTGGGAAGCCTAAACCCCGACGGAGGTGAGACACGAACACGACACTCTCGCCGGGCTCGGGAGTAGGAATAACTTGCCCTTGGGCAGGCAACCTATGCGAAATCTCGTAGGTTAAGTACCTGGCATCTCTCAGCTTGGGCACGTCCTCTTCCATGACAGAGGAGGGCATCCACCGGCCTCGTAGGTCGGAGCCGGACATTGTCGAAGGTCGAAAGTACCCGAATCTGGAGCCTTGGGTGTTGGAACTTGGGGCGAGGGGCGGATTCGATTGAGGGTTGAAGAAAAAGAACGGGCCTTGGTCTCATTATAAAGAGGGAGAATACCAAGAGTCGTCCCCGTGACCGTTTGGAACCCGCCTTCGATGGAGGGGGCGTGGCAACGGGCGCGGTTGGGTTACCCACGTCCGTATTGATGGGGATCCCGGAATAAGGGAAACACGATCTCTGCTTCGACAAGATGTGCCAAGGAAATCGCTTCGCTAAACGTGCTGAGGTGGTACAATAAAAACAATTCGAGTAAAGTCTTGGTAGTGGTGTGACATCACGCCACAAAATACGTCAGCAGATTGAACTCGTGTAAATATTATTCTCTCTACGGTGGTATGTGGAATTTATTTTGCAGAGCCGGACACTATCCTGGTGTTCACAATCTTCTATAAATTATTCGGAGAAGGAACCCGCCTTGCAATGCCGAAGACAATATGCGCGCCGGACTCGTCGTCATTGAAGCCTGGTTCAGGGGCTACTGAGGGAGTCCTGGACTAGGGGGTGTCCGGATAGCCGAACTATCATCATCGGCCGGACTCCAAGACTATGAAGATACAAGATTGAAGACTTCGTCCCGTGTCCGGATGGGACTTTCCTTGGCGTGGAAGGCAAGCTTGGCAATACGGATATGTAGATCTCCTACCATTGTAACCGACTCTGTGTAACCCTAGCCCTCTCCGGTGTCTATATAAACCGGATGGCTTTAGTCCATAGGACGAACAACAATCATACCATAGGCTAGCTTCCAGGGTTTAGCCTCCTTGATCTCGTGGTAGATCTACTCTTGTAATACCCACATCATCAATATCAATCAAGCAGGACGTAGGGTTTTACCTCCATCAAGAGGGCCCGAACCTGGGTAAAACATCGTGTCCCTTGTCTCCTGTTACCATCCGCCTAGACGCACAGTTCGGGACCCCCTACCTGAGATCCGCCGGTTTTGACACCGACAGCGACCAAGTCTTCCTCCTGGACATTGAGTGAGATGCGCCGTTGCTTCTGGTCGGACTCGTCCTTGGCAGCCTTGGCCTTTTCCACCTCCTGCGCCTTGTCAAAATCAGCTTGCTTCAAGAGGAGGTCCGCTGGTGTTTGCTCAGCTGGATTTGGGAGGCCCTCAGATCCTCCCAAGCCTCGTCAAACTAGGCTTTCATCTGGGTGACGCGCTCCTGGAAGTCCGCCTCGGCCTTGTCCATGGCCGCCCTTCTGGAGTCCACCTTCACCTTGCGAGCCCGGTGGAGAGCCTAGAGCTTGTGAAAGTTGGCTCCTATAGCTTCAAGGAGTTGGTCCTCCTTTGAGACACCGCTGCTGATGCTCGGTTCATCCACAACCTGGAGCCCGGCAGCGGTGAGGATCTCCTCATCAAAGACCTCCCCCTCGATTGGCGTTCTGGTGCCTTCCTCTCCTAGGATGCTGACGAAGAGGTCATCGCCAACCTTCAAGTACCTGCTCGGGGAAGGGGATGAGGAGGAGGAGGGTTGGTCATTGACCACCTCCTCCCTGGCAGGGTCCTTGGTAGCCTCTCCAGTGGTGGCCTTGTCAGCCTCCCCGGCAGGCCCAAAGGTGGCCTCCTCGGCAGTAGCCTTGCCGGCCTCTCCGATAGGATCCTCAGCCACCTTCTCCGTGGCAGGATCCTTGCCGGCCTCCCTGGCGAGCCCCGTGGCGGCCTCCTCAGCAGCAATGGTGGTGGCCTCGTCCTCGGCATCCCAGGCGGTCTCCATGATCACAGTGTCGACGTCCGCCCGGTCCGCCAAGGGAGGATCTGAAGCCAAGGAAGGGAAAAGGCAAAATCGAAATAAGAAAAGTTCAAAACAGATAGAAGGGAAGAAGCCAAAACGGCAGATAGCAAGGAGCAGAAGGCGTGTACTTACCCATGGCAGGTGGGAAGGATGCATCCCCCTCCTCGGCAACATCTGTTGCTGGGACAGGGTCACCAGCGCCTGTACCTGCCTCCACCTCCTCCGAGCGCAAGGGCTCGTCAGTAGCTGCCCTTGCCTGGGACACCCATCTGATCGGCGCAGTTGATGGGGGTGGCGTGTCGGGGGCGGCCCTTAGAGGCTCCTCCTGCTGTTGTTCCCTTCGTGTAGTCCCGGCAAGATCACCTGTAAGAAGACATGCTCCAACGCCCGCCAATGAGAAATAAGTGGGAAACTTACGTTGGGGGCTGGAATGGGTGTGAAAGTGCTAGTATTCGACTAGAGGGGGGGTGAATAGGCGATTTTTATGAAAGTCTTCAAAACAGGGGTGTTTCGAAGACAAACAATAGAAATGAACCTATTGATATGCAGCCGAAGGTAGACTACCCTAGACAATCCATAGTCAAGTAAGCAATGTAGTGAAAGCACGAAGACTATGAGCGGCTAGGTAACATGGATCAGGATAGAAGAAGGCATGAAGCTAAACAGACAACAGTCTTCACACAGTGAAGTCAATCAGATCAGGAAAGTAGGTAATGACTTCATGAAGACAAACTGTAAGTAAGGTGAGAGAGGTAGGATAGAACCAGTTGCTCGAAGAGGACAAGGGATTTGTTGGAACAGTTCCAGTTGCTGTGAAAACTGTATGTCTGGTTAGGGAGGCTGAGATTCAACTCAGAAGTCCGTGTCTTCACCTTATTCCCCTTGATCTAAGAACACTTAGTCCTCGCCCAATCACTCTGGTAAGTCTTCAAGGGAGACTTGCAAACCTTCACAGACTTCGTTCACTGGCAATCCACAATGACTCTTTGATGCTCAGAATGCGACGCCTAACCGGCTAGAGGATTCACAATCCTCAAGTGTAATAAGTCTTCAGATCATGCGGATAGAAAGACTTCAGTGATGCCTAACAATCTTTGCCTCTGGGTGTTTTGGGCTTTGTCCTCGCAAGGATTCTCTCTCAAAGCCTTCGGAGGTGGGTTGCTCTCAAACGACAAAAGCCATGCACAAACTCTGAGCAGCCACCAATTTATGGTGTAGGGGGTGGGCTATTTATAGCCACTGGCAACCCGACCTGATTTGTCCAAAATGACCCTAGGTCACTAAGGAACTGGGACGTGTCCAATGGTCAGATTTCAAACACACGCGGCAGCTTAGCTTGGGCTACAAGCCAAGCTGACTTATCCAGCTCTGGATAAGATTTGCTCTCATTGTCTTTGCTCGAAGACATAGGTTTTGGTTGAGCATCACATCAGTCACTATGACTTTGTTCACTTGGACCCCACTTAATAGTACGGTGGTTCCTATGACTCAACAAAGAAGAAAAGGAAACTATGAAACAACTATGTCTTCGCACTTCATAGTCTTCACGCGATGTCTTCTCCTGTCATAGTCTTCAATGTGAATGTCTTCACGGACCACCATTGTCTTCAATGTCTTCACACATTTTTAGGGGTCATCTCTGGTAGGTAAACCGAATCAATATGGGACTACTACCTGTGTTATCCTGCAATTCTCAGAAACACATTAGTCCCTCAACCAAGTTTGTCATCAATACTCCAAAACCAACTAGGGTGGCACTAGATGCACTTACAGGGGGTTGTGCTGGGGGATGGACTCCAGACTGGCAAAGATCACCCTCGGAGCACAAGGGGTACTTGCCGGCGGCTCAGTACTCGTCGAGGCCTTGTCCCTTTTCACCCTCTGGGCCAGTGTCTCCGCGTCACTACAAACAATGAAATCAGATCAAGATAAAGTGATTCAACTAAAGAATCATGGGATAGATGGAGGGAGCAGAGTGCATGCTCGCCCTCCTCTTCTTCTGCCCTCCTCTTCTTCCTCGGGCTGAACGACCCAAGGTCATATTTGGCCGCTGGGACGGAGCCCGACGGGGAAGGAGATGGAGTCCGTATGCGCTCGAACGCGGGGGAAGCAGCGGTGTGTCTGCTCGAGGAGGAAGAAGCAGCGCCATGCCTGGTCGAGGAGGAGGCAGCAACTGCGGCCCTCTTCGCCGCCGCGTCCGCCTCCAGCTCCTCCGTGGCTGCGCACCTCATCTGCCACACGGCCTCCGCTCGAGCCCCTTGCTGCTGTGTGGCCTTGCCGGGGCGAACTGGCTCGTTGGAGCCGACCCATCACAAGACGTGCCTCTTCTTTGGGGCCGAGGGCTCGTCCGCCCCGGACTCCCCAGCCGGCTCTTCGGCTGCCTCGGCGGCAGGGGGCCCGGCACCAGCGCCACTGGTCTCTCCGGCGGGCCCCACCCACTAGAGGAACCTATGCTCCTCTTCATCCTCTTCGGCCTCATCCTCCACGGCACCACAGCTACCGACCTCTATAGCAAGCTCTGCCTCCCTCGCCCTGGCGGTGATGTACGCCACCTCTGTCAGGACCCCGACCCGATGCCACATAGGTCTAGCATGTAACACCTCATATCACTTTGCGGCCTCACGCACGGTATTCCCACGGGTGTCGCCTTACCTTTGCCCGGGACCGTTTGCGCCTTTTGGCACACGTATATGATAGTGTCGCTAGTACCCATATGATAAGGAGCCCGGGCTGACATGGCTAGTCGTAAACCCAAAGTGGCACAGACTTACAGGGACAGGCATCCATGACCCAGCAACGAACGTGTCGGTCATCAGCAAGTGGGTCCGGGCTGTAGCACCGGGCTAGCAGGACTCCGGTAAACCGGGCTGTAGTGGGCTAACAGGACTCTGGTACTCAATGCGTGACATTTCCTCGAAGGGACAGACACAGGAACGAAGAAGGACACATGCCGGCCAGCCTAAGTGTTCCAGAGCAGTAGCAAGCTACCATGGCTCAGTGGTAACACTAGGAGACATTTCCCGGTAAGAGAGGCTACTAAGGATAAACAACTAGATAGTCAGATCCCACACATACCAAGCATTTCAATCATACACACAATATGCTCGATATGTGCAAATACAACAAGGCATCACAACATGACTCTATGACACAAGTACTTTATTTAAGGCTCAGAGAGCCATACATAACATACACAAAGGTACGGGTCACACGACCCAGCATTCAAGTCATACAGTCATACAAACCAGCAGTGGAAGTAGCTTGTCTGGGTACAGACAACTAGTAAAATAAAAGAGGCTTGGAAAGCCTAGCTATACTACGTGGTCCTTCACAAGCTCAGGATCACCACCTGGGCCTTAGCCTACTCATTGATGTCAACATCTACGTAGAACCCATCAGAAGGGGTTGCAGCGTCTTCTGTAAAAATGTAGATTATAGCAACATGAGTACAAAGGTACTCAGCAAGACTTACATCAGATCCTACATACATGCATATTATCAAAAAGGGTTGGTGGAGTTGTTGCAGCAAGCCAGCTTTGACTCTTGGCTAGGCTAACCTACGAGACTCCAAATTGAAATGGTTTTGCGTACACGAGTCCACTACTCACCACTTCAATACACTACCGAGGATCCACCTCCGTCTGCCTACGGAAGAGCCATCCTCGGCACTCACACTTATCTTGAGGCTTTTAGTAGTTTCCATTTACTTGTCTATGAACTGTATAGGCAACCAAGTAGTCCTTTACCGCGGACGCGGCTATTCGAATAGATCATGATAACCCTGCAGGGGTGTACTTCTTCATACACGCTCTCACCACTTACCGTCGTTTACACGACATGTACTCGGCAACCTTCAAGCGGAAGCCCAACGTGGGTGTCGGCCACGACCTACCTAATCACCTAAGCCTCCAGTCCAGGTTTATCGCCTATCCAGGTTCCATCCGTAGGGAGTCCGGCCGAGGTTTCCCATACGGCCCCGGACGATGTGAACAGGGTTCCCGAGATACCTAACGGGTATTCGGTACACCCGGCCACGTACCTACCGCATCACATCCCACCCCTACGGTCAGCGCTGTCCACGGCCTCCAGTAGGCTACAAACACCAGAAACTACTTGCAACTCCTGGACGGAGAACTAGGGTGAATAAGAAGCCGAGAGGGTCCATTGGTTTTGGGCCCAATGCATGGTAGTAGCTGATTCTTAAATCACACATACAGATCTCAGTGCTTAAGGTCGGCTTCAATGAAACAACCCACCATGTACTCCTACATGGCCTCTCATCGATACCTTTACCAAATCGTGTTCACCACACCACTCCTATTACCGACATAATCATTTCACTCTAGTCCATCACCCAGATGAACCAGACCTGACACGACTCTAAGCATAGCAGGCATAGCAAGGTAGGAGCAACACATACATATGGCTCAATCAACTCCTACACATGCTAGTGGGTTTCATCTAGTTACTGTGGCAATGACAGGTCATGCAGAGGAAATGGGTTCAACTACCGCAGCACACAGCAGTTTGAAACGCGTTGTCTTAATGCAGTAAAAGAGAGCAGGAGCGAGAACATGGGATTGTATCGATATGATCAAATGGTTGGTTGCTTGCCTGATGGTTCGATGCACTGATACGGTTCTTCGTTAGGGTAATCACGGTACTCCTCGGAGGCAGAACCTGCCGCAAGAACACCGATACACAACCATCACCAAACAATGTGCAACAATATGATGCATGCATGAAACATGGCAATATGAGTGTGTTGGGCTAATGCAACTAAGACCAGAAGGGTTTGAACCAATTTGAATCAAAGATTCAAATTTCAAACTCAAACATGGCCCTTTAAAGTGTTTTTCCTTGTTCTGCATTAAACATCAAGTTAACTTGTTTAATCATGCATGAAAATAGTACAGATGGATAGATTGGATTTTTCTGATCATTTTTCATATATAATTTGTCAGATATGGAGTTACAGAATAAAAGTTATGAATTTTTGAAGTTTAAACTATATTCTGGAATTTCCTATATTAGGTTAAATCCAGAAAATCAATTACTGCGTCAGCCTGACGTCAGTGTGACGTCAGCAGGTCAACGGGACACGTCCGGGTCAAACCTGACAGTGGGTCCCGCGTGTCAGTGTGATTAATTAAACTAAAATTAATTTAAACTAATCCTAATTAGTTAGCAGGGCTGGGCCCCACCTGTCATAGACTCAGGGGAGTCAACCAGGGCCCATCCGTGGTCAAACCCGGGTCGGCTGCACCGGCGTTTAGCCGCCGGCGAGCCCGACGCGGCGGCGGAAAGTGATTTTTGCCGTTCCGGCAACCAAACGAGCCGCGGAGGCCACCGGAGAGGAGCTGGGGTCGAGCCGCAGCTCTTGGTGGAGTCCGTTGGGGTCGGGGTGGCCGGAGTTGGCGCCGGCGACGACTTTGGCGGCCACCGGGGTTCGGCCGAAGTCGAACTTGTCGCTAGGGGGGTCGGTGAGGTGCGGGGAGTAGCTAGTTAGGTGCTACGTGACGCGGTGAGCATGATGGACACCGTGGAGTGGCCGGAGGATGACCGGGAGCACGTCGGTGATGAGCTCCACGGCGGTGGGTGCGGTTGAGCTCCGAGAGGTCGCTACACGGAGCGGGAGCAAGAACGGAAGGGAGGGGAAGATGGCTAAGCTCACAGTGAGTGCGACGAAGCCCTTGGTGCGGCCGGGGATGGACCAGAGCGACGACGGTGTTGAAGGGGATCTCCGGCGACGGCGGACTCGGGCGAGGTCGGTGCGGTGGACTCGGGCGTTGCGAGCGCTCGGGGCTCGGCTTGCTCGATGAAGTGGACAGCGGCGAAGCTCCTGGACATGACTAGAGGACGCACGGGCGGTGGGGAGCGCGGCTACGACGCAGGCACGGCGGCGGTGGCGTCGGCCATGGCTGGGGGCGCGAGGGGGGAGGAGTTGGAGAGGAGAGGGGGTGTCTGGGGGGTTCGGGGGAGAGAGGGAGAGCGATCCACGACGTCACCGAGCGAGGGGAGCGGCGAGGCGGCGAGCAGGTGCGTGGCGCGCGCTGCGGTCGCCGTCGGGCACCTGCCTGCCTGCCTGGCCGGCAAGCAGCTCGCTGGAGCGGCGCTGGGCTGGGCCGGCAGGTGGGCCGGGTGCTGGCGCCAGGTAAGTTTTTCTATTTTTTTTCTGTTTTCTGTTTTTTAATACTTCTGCAACTTTGTTGAATTAATAAAAATACTTAGGCAACTCCTAAAATCACCAAACTACTCCTGGTCCATAGTTGGATTATTTCCAACATGAAACATTTTAGTTTGGAGATATTTGAGCATTTAAATATTTTATATAATTTTAAATGTCCAAATTCAAATATCTATGAGTTAATTCAAAGACCCTAGGATGACCTAGGAAAATGTGCATCACTTTTGGCAGGGGTTCTAAACCAGGACAAAAATGATGGGCATTTTAGAAGGGCATTTCAGGTTCATTGAAAAAGTTTTTAGTAAACCCTAGTTGGTTTCAGAGGGGGCTGGGGGTTCTGTCATCCCCATTTCAGGTTTCTGATGAAAGAGTAAACATGATGCAACACTCTAATGCATGGCTAGCTAGGGTGTGACAACTCACCCCCACTCAAAAGAATCTCGTCCCGAGATTTGGGTTCCTCCGGAAAGAGGGCGGGATACTCGAGTCGAAGACGATCCTCCCTTTCCCAAGTTGCTTCATCCTCAAAATGGTGCGACCATTGAACTTTGAGAAACTTGATATTATGACGTCGAGTGGTACGCTTGGCCTGATCGAGGATACGAATGGGGTACTCTCGATATGTGAGATTATCTTGGAGATCAAGCGTTTCGTGGTCCACTCCACGGACAGGATCCGAGAAGCAACGCCTGAGTTGACAAATGTGGAAGACATCGTGGACTCTGGAGAGGTGCGGAGGTAGTTCCAACTGGTAGGCAACTTCTCCTCGTTTAGCGAGAATGCGAAAAGGTCCAATGTAACGAGGAGCCAATTTGTCTTTGATACCGAAACGATGGGTTCCCTTCAGAGGGGTAACCCGAAGGTAAGCCTTCTCGTCAACCTCGAAAGTCATAGCCTTATGTTTTCGGTCATATTGACTCTTCTGACGAGATTGGGTTGTTTTCAACTTTTCACGAACGATGCGAACTTGTTCTTCTGCTTCCTGAATCATATCCGGGCCAAAGAACTGTCTTTCCCCGGTTTTTGACCAGTTAAGGGGTGTTCGACACCGCCGTCCATAGAGAACTTCAAAAGGGGCTTTACCCAAGCTAGATTGATAGCTATTGTTGTAAGCGAATTCGGCAAATGGAAGGCATTTCTCCCACTCCATTCCGAATGAGATAACCGAGGCTCGAAGCATGTCTTCTAGGATCTGGTTGACGCGTTCTACCTGACCACTCGATTGAGGGTGAAAGGCGGTGCTAAAAGAAAGGCGGGTTCCCATAGCATTTTGGAAACTTTCCCAAAACCGAGAGGTGAAAAGACTTCCTCGATCCGAGTTAATTTCCAAAGGAACACCATGGAGAGACACTATTCGGGAGATGTACAAGTCTGCTAACTGACTAGCAGTTATACTCTCACGAACAAGTAAGAAATGGGCCACTTTGGAAAGACGATCGACAACGACGAAGATAGCATTATTCCCTCTTTTGGTCCTGGGAAAACCGGTAATGAAGTCCATACCAATTTTATCCCATTTCCATTCAGGAATAGCTAGGGGTTGAAGGGTGCCAGCAGGCCGTTGATGCTCTGCTTTTACACGACGACAGACGTCGCAATTAGCAATATACTGAGCAATTTCTCTCTTCATCCTAGTCCACCAGAACCTCTGGCGTAGGTCCTGATACATCTTAGTACTACCGGGATGAATGGTGAGAGGAGATTCATGAGCCTCCTTAAGGATCAATCGCCTCAGGTTTCGCACTTTGGGAACCACTAGTCGATTCCCGAAGTATACGACCCCTTGATCATCGATGGAGAAACAATTCGCAACTCCTTTCTTGATGTTCCTCTTATGCGGGAAATTCCCGGATCTACCTTCTGTGCTTTGATGATCTGATCCGTAAGGGTAGGTCTCGCCACCATGGTGGAAAGGAATCCTTGAGGAACAATGTGAAGGTTAAGCTTCCGAAATTCCTCATGGAGAAGTGGTTGACTTTGTTGTAACATCAGGTTGTTACAATAAGATTTACGACTTAGCACATCAGCCATGACGTTGGCTTTCCCTGGAGTGTAAGTTATTCCTAAGTCGAAATCTGTGATCAACTCGACCCAACGTCTTTGCCTGAGATTCAAATCCGGTTGGGTGAAGATGTACTTCAGACTTTGGTGATCAGTAAATATTTCGCAACGATTACCGAGGAGGTAATGTCGCCAGGTTTTAAGTGCATAGACTACAGCTGCAAGCTCTAGATCATGAGTAGGATAATTCTCCTCATGTGGGTGCAATTGCCGTGATGCGTAAGCAATTACGTGTCGATCTTGCATGAGAATACAGCCTAGTCCTTGTCGTGAGGCGTCGCAGTAGATAACAAAGTCCTTAGAGAAGTCTGGCGGTACCAATACGGGAGCAGAAGTCAGGCGTCTTTTCAGTTCCTGATAGCTGTGCTCACATTGTGGAGTCCATTCGAACTTTTTATCTTTCTTGAGGAGTTCGGTTAGAGGTTTAGCAACTTTGGAGAAGTTCTCGACAAAGCGACGACAATAGCTCGCTAGGCCAAGGAAACTCCGAACTTGCTTGACCGATTCAGGTGGAGTCCAATTAAGGACGGCTTGAACTCGCTCAGGGTTAACAGCAATACCTTTACCAGATATTACATGACCCAGATAGGTCACTTCTGACAACCAAAATTCACATTTAGAGAATTTGGCATAAAGACGATGCTCTCGAAGTTTCTCCAACACTAGCCTTAGGTGTTCGGCATGTTCTTCCTCGTTCTTGGAGTAGATGAGTATATCATCGAGGTAAGCCACGACGAATTTATCCAAATACTCCATGAAAATTGAGTTCATTAACCGAGAAAAGGTGGCTGGAGCGTTGGTTAAACCAAAGGACATGACGGTGTACTCGTATTGGCCATAACGAGTAACAAAGGCCGTTTTAGGAATGTCCCCGTTTCTGATTTTGATTTGATGGTAGCCCAACCTCAAATCCATCTTGGAGAAGACTGAGGATCCAGCGAGTTGATCATACAGGTCGTTGATCCTGGGGAGCGGATATTTGTTCTTGATTGTGACCAAATTGACAGGTCGATAATCTACAACCATCCGGTCCGTACCATCCTTCTTCTTGATGAAGAGGACGGGGCAAGCCCACGGAGATGAACTAGGTCGGATGAAACCCTTTTTCAAGGACTCATCGAGTTGTTTCTTAAGCTCGGCTAGTTCTAGTGGTGCCATCTTATAGGGTCTTCTAGCAATCGGGACAGTTCCTGGAATGAGGTCTATTACGAACTCAACATCCCTGTCCGGTGGAACACATGGCAATTCGTCTGGGAAGACATCCGGGAAGTCACGGACTACCGGGACGTCCTCAAGGTCTAGCAAAGGGCTGGCGTTAAGAGAATATAACTGTCGCTTGGCTATTCGGGTCAAGACATTGACTATCTTCCCCGAAGGATGGGTGAGTTGAACAGTCCTAGAGAAGCAGTCAATTTTGGCATGATGGGCTGACATCCAGTCCATACCCAAGATGATATTAATATCTAAAAATTTGAGAGCTATCAAAGATGCGAGAAAAACAAGTCTGTCGACTTGGATTTCATTTCCATAACTTACCCTGGAGGTTTGCCATCTAGAACCAGGAGTAGAAATTTCCATAGTGGATGGCATGTCACAGAATGCGGTATTATGCAAACGAGCATAATTTTCGGCTATAAATGAATGAGAGGCTCCTGTATCGAAAAGAACAGATGCCGGGTGGCAATTAATAAGAAGCGTACCGAGAACGACGTTGGGATCCTCTTGAGCTTCTTCGGCAGAGATACAATTGACGTGGCCACGTGCAGCGGTGGCCGGCTTGGCATGGAACACTTTCCCTGTCGGCTTGCCACGGCCAACAGCTTTAGCAGATTGGTTGGGTTTGGTTTGGGGACACTCA
Source organism: Triticum aestivum (assembly GCF_018294505.1). Lineage (NCBI taxonomy): Eukaryota > Viridiplantae > Streptophyta > Magnoliopsida > Poales > Poaceae > Triticum > Triticum aestivum. Next base: position 509,944,454 of record NC_057798.1, on the reverse strand, counting down.
CGCATATAGTGGCCAGATTCCCCACACTTAAAGCAAGTCACGGAACTGGTACGTGGAGGAGCACTGTTGGTTGGACCACCATAGGGCTTGGCTGGTGCAAACTGTTGAACGGGGCGAGGCGCCTGGAAGGATGGCCTCGGTGTGAACCTGGGTGGCAGGGCAGTGTTAGGCACCCACACGCGGCGCTTCTGAGGACCAGCACCGGATGAGGAACCCATGTCACGGCCATGTTTGCGTGTTGCATCATAATCAGTCTGACCAGTCTCAGCACTGATGGCCTTGTTAACAAGCTTCTGAAAAGATGTGCACTCATGCAGACGGAGGTCGCGGCGAAGCTCAGGACTAAGTCCCTTACGGAACCTTGCTTGCTTCTTGGCATCAGTAGAAACTTCCTCAGTTGCATATCGTGCGAGGTTACCGAACTCCCTGCTGTAAGCATCCACAGAGAGTCGGCCCTGAGTGAAACTGCAAAATTCCTCATGTTTACGGTCCATGAGACCCTCCGGAATGTGATGTTCACGGAAAGCCTCGCTGAATTCAGCCCAAGTAGTGACATGGCCTGCTGGGCGCATAGCTCCATAATTCTCCCACCAGAGACTGGCGGGGCCTTCAAGATGATATGCAGCAAAGGTGACCTTGTCAGCCTCGGCTACTAGCGTGGAGCGTAGTTTGTGAGAAATACTGCGAAGCCAGTCATCAGCGTCGAGAGGCTCGACGGAGTGGTGGAACGTGGGTGGATGTAACTTGATGAAATCACTGAGTGACACCACATTAGTCCTCTGATGGTGTGCTGTGTTCTGTTCAATACGCTCCAACAAACGGTTGGTCTCCCACTTGTTTCTCTCGGCTTCCAGCATAACTTCGGCTAGGGAAGGAGGGTGAGGCAGATTTGCATCCCTGACTTCACTGCCTTCGGCCTGCTCTTGGGAAGCAGGGTTGCTGCGCATGTTGACCATCCTAGGTAAACAAGACAATGATTTAGTCAGAATGATAAGATTCCGACATAGGATACAGAATGTAAGGAATAACTCGGAATGCAAGATGATCATCCGTATGACATGGTAGATACAGAAACTGCTTCTTTATTCCATCGTCATACACACCATACAAGGTTTAGTACAAGACCAAACAACGTACTATTACGGTGATAAGAGGATTACATCTCATCGGAGGCATCCCAAACTCCTATACATTATTTTTCTACACCTCCGGAAGGCGGTACAAACTAGGTCATATCCCACGAGTCACGCGGGACGATAGACGACACAGCTAGTACGAACTAGTGACACTACCACTAACTCAGACCGATCCGTAGTTGTCCTCGTAGAAGTCACCTCCATAGCCTGGAAGCTCAACATGATCATCCGGGAACAGACGATCTCGCGGAGCTTGTGGACCATAGGGGCTAGGATGAGGTCTTGGACCAACAGACGGTGGCCTGCGGGGACCGCGAGGTGGGGTGATGCCTCCTACATCACGCCATCCCATCACGTCTGGCAGAGCAGATCTCACAGGATAGAGATCGCGCATATCCAAATATCCAGCTTGCACCGCCGGTGCAAACCGAGTGAACGTGGCCCAATGGTCAGCACGGGTATTGAAGAGCTCTAGCCTCAAGGCCCGATTTTCACGGTCCTTATCCTCGAGCATCTCAGCAGTGGTGCGAGTCCGTGAATCCTCCTGAGTGGGGTCAGCATAGATAGCCTGGAGATACCCTTGTGCTCCCGGAAGTGATCCTGGCATATACCGGAAATCAGAGTCCCGAAATAGGCCAGACCTGACTCGCATGATGGTCATCATAGAGTAGGCGGCGTCCTGCACAGCCATCTCAATAGTAACCCCGAGTCCATAGGAGCAGTGAAGGGGCTCGGTGGATCCAGGATAAGATGGAAATATCCTGACAGTGCAGAGATACTGGCTTTGATTAAAGTCTCGAAATTGCTCTTCGACCGTGTACTTAGGATACCAACGGTATCCAGCCTCAGTCACTACCCTGACCAACATGGCGGTATGGCCGGGTACATCTAGGCATCGAGTCAGGCGAACCACTTGATTGAGGTCGCGAGTGGCCATCTGAAAGCACAACCATAATGCAAAGGCATTAGAATTTCTAGCAAAATTTCGGCAGCATAACAGCTGTAAATGCTCAAGAAGGATTTTGAGACATTTGACAAAGGATTTCATACACACTCAACATCATCATATCATAGTTCTGAGTCCATCCTAACAACATAATGTGGTAGTAGAACTAAACTAGGCTTGTATCCATCAACCCTATAAGGTACTACTGATTAGTAACACGTGATCCTGATAGAGAGAATAGATCCTAATTCCTTAACCCCCGGTGGAAGAATAGACTGACTCAGATCAGAATGTCATAAGATAAAGGAGTAAAAAGAGCCTTACGTTCCAACCCACAAACAATTCCCCTACATATAACTAAAGAATTTCTAGACTCAACATCGACCAGTTTGGCTTGGAGAACCTACAGGCAGTCCGGCTCTGATGCCAACGCTGTCAGGACGCCGACCCGATGCCACATAGGTCTAGCATGTAACACCTCATATCACTTTGCGGCCTCACGCACGGTATTCCCACGGGTGTCGCCTTACCTTTGCCCGGGACCGTTTGCGCCTTTTGGCACACGTATATGATAGTGTCGCTAGTACCCATATGATAAGGAGCCCGGGCTGACATGGCTAGTCGTAAACCCAAAGTGGCACAGACTTACAGGGACAGGCATCCATGACCCAGCAACGAACGTGTCGGTCATCAGCAAGTGGGTCCGGGCTGTAGCACTGGGCTAGCAGGACTCCGGTAAACCGGGCTGTAGCGGGCTAACAGGACTCCGGTACTCAATGCGTGACATTTCCCCGAAGGGACAGACACAGGAACGAAGAAGGACACATGCCGGCCAGCCTAAGTGTTCCAGAGCAGTAGCAAGCTACCGTGGCTCAGTGGTAACACTAGGAGACATTTCCCGGTAAGAGAGGCTACTAAGGATAAACAACTAGATAGTCAGATCCCACACATACCAAGCATTTCAATCATACACACAATATGCTCGATATGTGCAAATACAACAAGGCATCACAACATGACTCTATGACACAAGTACTTTATTTAAGGCTCAGAGAGCCATACATAACATACACAAAGGTACGGGTCACACGACCCAGCATTCAAGTCATACAGTCATACAAACCAGCAGCGGAAGTAGCTTGTCTGGGTACAGACAACTAGTAAAATAAAAGAGGCTTGGAAAGCCTAGCTATACTACATGGTCCTTCACAAGCTCAGGATCACCACCTGGGCCTTAGCCTACTCATTGATGTCAACGTCTACGTAGAACCCATCAGAAGGGGTTGCAGCGTCTTCTGTAAAAATGTAGATTATAGCAACATGAGTACAAAGGTACTCAGCAAGACTTACATCAGATCCTACATACATGCATATTATCAAAAAGGGTTGGTGGAGTTGTTGCAGCAAGCCAGCTTTGACTCTTGGCTAGGCTAACCTACGAGACTCCAAATTGAAATGGTTTTGTGTACACGAGTCCACTACTCACCACTTCAATACACTACCGAGGATCCACCTCCGTCTGCCTACGGAAGAGCCATCCTCGGCACTCACACTTATCTTGAGGCTTTTAGTGGTTTCCATTTACTTGTCTATGAACTGTATAGGCAACCAAGTAGTCCTTTACCGCGGACGCGGCTATTCGAATAGATCATGATAACCCTACAGGGGTGTACTTCTTCATACACACTCTCACCACTTACCGTCGTTTACACGACATGTACTCGGCAACCTTCAAGCGGAAGCCCAACGTGGGTGTCGGCCACGACCTACCTAATCACCTAAGCCTCCAGTCCAGGTTTATCGCCTATCCAGGTTCCATCCGTAGGGAGTCCGGCCGAGGTTTCCCATACGGCCCCGGACGATGTGAACAGGGTTCCCGAGATACCTAACGGGTATTCGGTACACCCGGCCACGTACCTACCGCATCACAGCCCACCCCTATGGTCAGCGCTGTCCACGGCCTCCAGTAGGCTACAAACACCAGAAACTACTTGCAACTCCTGGACGGAGAACTAGGGTGAATAAGAAGCCGAGAGGGTCCATTGGTTTCGGGCCCAATGCATGGTAGTAGCTGATTCTTAAATCACACATACAGATCTCAGTGCTTAAGGTCGGCTTCAATGAAACAACCCACCATGTACTCCTACATGGCCTCTCATCGATACCTTTACCAAATCGTGTTCACCACACCACTCGTATTACCGACATAATCATTTCACTCTAGTCCATCACCCAGATGAACCAGACCTGACACGACTCTAAGCATAGCAGGCATAGCAAGGTAGGAGCAACACATACATATGGCTCAATCAACTCCTACACATGCTAGTGGGTTTCATCTAGTTACTGTGGCAATGACAGGTCATGCAGAGGAAATGGGTTCAACTACCGCAGCACACAGCAGTTTGAAACGCGTTGTCTTAATGCAGTAAAAGAGAGCAGGAGCGAGAACATGGGATTGTATCGATATGATCAAATGGTTGGTTGCTTGCCTGATGGTTCGATGCACTGATACGGTTCTTCGTTAGGGTAATCACGGTACTCCTCGGAGGCAGAACCTGCCGCAAGAACACCGATACACAACCATCACCAAACAATGTGCAACAATATGATGCATGCATGAAACATGGCAATATGAGTGTGTTGGGCTAATGCAACTAAGACCAGAAGGGTTTGAACCAATTTGAATCAAAGATTCAAATTTCAAACTCAAACATGGCCCTTTAAAGTGTTTTTCCTTGTTCTGCATTAAACATCAAGTTAACTTGTTTAATCATGCATGAAAATAGTACATATGGATAGATTGGATTTTTCTGATCATTTTTCATATATAATTTGTCTGATTTGGAGTTACAGAATAAAAGTTATGAATTTTTGAAGTTTAAACTATATTATGGAATTTCCTATATTAGGTTAAATCCAGAAAATCAATTACTGCGTCAGCCTGACGTCAGTGTGACGTCAGCAGGTCAACGGGACACGTCCGTGTCAAACCTGACAGTGGGTCCCGCGTGTCAGTGTGATTAATTAAACTAAAATTAATTTAAACTAATCCTAATTAGTTAGCAGGGCTGGGCCCCACCTGTCATAGACTCAGGGGAGTCAACCAGGGCCCATCCGTGGTCAAACCCGGGTCGGCTGCACCGGCGTTTAGCCGCCGGCGAGCCCGACGCGGCGGCGAAAAGTGATTTTTGCCGTTCCGGCAACCAAACGAGCCGCGGAGGCCACCGAAGAGGAGCTGGGGTCGAGCCGCAGCTCTTGGTGGAGTCCGTTGGGGTCGGGGTGGCTGGAGTTGGCGCCGGCGACGACTTTGGCGGCCACCGGGGTTCGGCCGAAGTCGAACTTGTTGCTAGGGGGGTCGGTGAGGTGCGGGGAGTAGCTAGTTAGGTGCTACGTGACGCGGTGAGCATGATGGACACCGTGGAGTGGCCGGAGGATGACCGGGAGCACGTCGGTGACGAGCTCCACGGCGGTGGGTGCGGTTGAGCTCCGAGAGGTCGCTACACGGCGCGGGAGCAAGAACGGAAGGGAGGGGAAGATGGCTAAGCTCACAGTGAGTGTGATGAAGCCCTTGGTGCGGCCGGGGATGGACCGGAGCGACGACGGTGTTGAAGGGGATCTCCGGCGACGGCGGACTCGGGCGAGGTCGGTGCAGTGGACTCGGGCGTTGCGAGCGCTCGGGGCTCGGCTTGCTCAATGAAGTGGACAGCGGCGGAGCTCCTGGACACGACGAGAGGACGCACGGGCGGCGAGGAGCGCGGCTACGACGCAGGCACGGCGGC
>NC_057798.1:509905151-509938303 GCF_018294505.1 Triticum aestivum | reverse complement strand
GGCACGGCGGCGGTGGCGTCGGCCATGGCTGGGGGCGCGAGGGGGGAGGAGCTGGAAAGGAGAGGGGGTGTCTGGGGGGTTCGGGGGAGAGAGGGAGAGCGATCCACGACGTCACCGAGCGAGGGGAGCGGCGAGGCGGCGAGCAGGTGCGTGGCGCGCGCTGCGGTCGCCGTCGGGCACCTGCCTGCCTGCCTGGCCGGCAAGCAGCTCGCTGGAGCGGCGCTGGGCTGGGCCGGCAGGTGGGCCGGGTGCTGGCGCCAGGTAAGTTTTTCTATTTTTTTCTGTTTTCTGTTTTTTAATACTTCTGCAACTTTGTTGAATTAATAAAAATACTTAGGCAACTCCTAAAATCACCAAACTACTCCTGGTCCATAGTTGGATTATTTCCAACATGAAACATTTTAGTTTGGAGATATTTGAGCATTTAAATATTTTATATAATTTTAAATGCCCAAATTCAAATATCTATGAGTTAATTCAAAGACCCTAGGATGACCTAGGAAAATGTGCATCACTTTTGGCAGGGGTTCTAAACCAGGACAAAAATGATGGGCATTTTAGAAGGGCATTTCAGGTTCATTGAAAAAGTTTTTAGTAAACCCTAGTTGGTTTCAGAGGGGGCTGGGGGTTCTGTCATCCCCATTTCAGGTTTCTGATGAAAGAGTAAACATGATGCAACACTCTAATGCATGGCTAGCTAGGGTGTGACAACCTCTCTGTCAATGGTGGGGTGGATGAGCTCTGGCTCGTCACGAACAGAGCCCTCCGACAGGTTGTCGAAGAATTGCTGCACCACCTCCGCCTTTGGCTCGGCCCAGGTTGGATACAAGCCGTGGGCGTTGAAGGTGGGCATCGTGGCAATAATCTCAGACCGGCGAGAGTTACTGCTCATTGGATGCACCCCCGCCGGCAACCTGAATGGGTGGCCGACCTTTCCGGCCTTTGCGGCCTTGCCGGTCCACTCGGCATTTCCGTCCTCATCCATCATGAGCTGAAAGAGCCTCTGGCTAACGGATGCGTGCTGCATCACGGTGAAGTTGTGCTTTAAGCTAGGGCGGAGCCTCTTGATGTCCGCTGCGTTCCTGAAATCCCAGGCCGACCTCCCCTTTCTAGTGCAAGGGAGCAATACAGCGATGGATGAAATCAGCCCCAACCATCTCCAGCATGAGGCCGATAGAAACAAAGGCGGAGGATCCCGGTGGTGGTGACCGTGAGCTTCGCATAATTGGGGTCGAAGTTGCTCCAGTCATCGTCGCGGACCGGCGGGCTCCGACAGACCTCGTAGAAATGTTGTGGCTCCTTCTCCACAATCCAGCACCTCCGGCCCCGCCATTCATCCCACCGCTCCTTCTGGAAGACTTCCGGGTGCGCGCCCTCTCACAGAGGCCTCGGGATCCAAGCAATGGAGCCAGAGATGGCATCCCCTTGCTAAACCCGGGGGAAGAAATAATTGTGGAAGAGCGTCGTGCTTGGGTAGAATCCAGTGAAGCCCTTGCAGAGAAGGGCGAAAAGGGACATGCACGCCACCGCGTTCGGGCTGAAGTCCATGAGGTGGAAGTCCTAAGTGTGCATGATGTCATTGAAGAAATCAGAGAAAGGGGGGCAGAGGCCGCAAGAGAAATAGTCGACGGAGAAAGGATAAATATTCAGGCCGGCCTTGGCGAAGGGAGCAGGGATGACCTTGGTGGCGGGATGCCCCGTCATCTCCTTCCCCCACAAGCACAAGAACTAGTCCTTGAGTGTGAGCACGTCAATCGCTGGAGGGAAGAGGGCGTGCTCCTTCCGCATATTCACCAGCTCGCTCTCCGGCACCTCCTTCCCCGTGGCATCCTTGGACGCTTTCTTGCCCTTGCTAGCCTTGGGCACCATGGCAGGTATGGAGGAGCAAAGGATCGACAGGCGATGGAGGCGCGGCGGTGGGGAGCATAGGCGTGGAGCTCTGGTTCAGTTTTTAGGAAGAAAAGGGGAACGACGGTTCCGAGATTGGGAGAAGCAGATAAGGTAAATGAGCAGTGCCCCTGCGGTTTTTCCTTTTTATGGGGAAGGCACGGGCTAGCTCTTTACCATTTACTACGGGGTGACGTATGCATGCCACGCCCATCCCACACACGACCCCCACGTCATGCGCTCAATGCGGGTCATGGGGATGCGCAATTGACAAAGAGATCATGGTGGTTCGCCTCTGCCATGCCCGCCCGCGCACTGCTTTGGGCCTGTCCTAACTACGCATTGCGCTCATGTGTGGCCCAGGCCCGGGGGCTCTTGTCGGTGTACAAAAGTATGGGTACTTCTGTACCCCTTACTTGTGCACGGACGGTCATAGCCACAGCAACAGCAAGGCTTGGCAAAGCAGAGGAGGACGGCCGGGAGCAAGACAAGACACAGAGGCCACCAAGACAGAAATTCAAGGTGACAACAGTACAATAAAAGACACATCCATGACATTTTGGGCCGAACGAAACTTTTTTCTGTCATACATATGAAACTTCTATGACGATAATTGTGACAAAACCCGATATCATCATAGATGTGGTGGGCTCCTACTTCTATGACAAGAAATCATGACAGAAAATGGGATTTTTGTCCTGGGTGGGCCAGAGACGCAGTTGCATGACATTCTTTGGGCCGTCCATGATGGAAAAAACCGTGGTAGAAGGGAGGGCGAGGAAAATTTCAGGGAGTTCTCGGTTATGGTGGGTGGTCAGGGGCCGAGCGATGCGCATTTCTCTCATACACGTATGCGCGTGTGTGCGAGGCATTGGATCTAACTGAACCCGAGCAAGGAGTTGGGCTCTAACTGAACCCGAGCGACTGCACTGCAGGCTACGCGTTACTTAACCCGAGCGATCGATCAATGGCTGTTAACTGAACCTGATCGAGCAATTCCTTTTCTGCTTCTGCTAACTGAAGTCGATCGATGTTGCCTCTTTGTATGAACAGTGAGCATTGCAGGGGGGTTTGGATGAACAGTGAGTGGTGGGGGTGGATGAACAGGACCCCGTGGCATTGCCTCGATCGAGCCGGTTGGGGTTGGATGAACAGGACCCCGTGGAGGGCTGGATGAATAGGATGACCCTGTGGAGGGCTGGATGCACAGTAGACGATGGAGGGGTGCCCGTGGAGGCGTGGTTGAACAGTAGCCGGTGGAGTAGCGCGCGATGGAGGCTAGATGAATAGGAGCCCCTGGAGGCTGGAGGAGGTCAATGGTAGCCCGTGGAGGCTGGAGGAGATCGATGGTGGAGATGAACCGTATCCCGTGGAGTCCCATTTTGCGGTACGCCACATCCCTCCCGATGAACAAGACCCCCGTTTCGATCGTACCGCTCCAACACAAGTCTGTTTTGTCCGTTTTGCGGTACGCCACACCCCTCCCGATCAACAGGACCCCCACTTCGACCGTAGGAGGTCCGTTTCCTCCATTTTGCGGTACGCCACACCCCTCCTGATGAACAGGATCCCATTTCGAACGTGGCCGGTCGAACACAATGTTGTTTCCTACGTTCTGCGGTACGCCATGCCTCGTTTCCATCGCCTGTTCCGTCCAAGCAGGTTGGCTCCCACGCGTTCTGTTGCCTCCCGATGAACACGACGCATTCCGTGTCAGGACCCCGACTCGATGTCACATCGATCTAGCTGGTAACACCTCATATCACTTTGCGGCCTCACGCACGGTATCCCCACGGGTGTCGTCTTACCTTTTCTCGGGACCGTTTGCGCCTTTTGGCTCACGTATATGATAGTGTCGCTAGCATCCATATGATAAGGAGCCCGGGCTGACATGACTAGTCGTAAACCCAAAGTGGCACAGACTTACAGGGACAGGCATCCATGACCCAGCTTCGAACGTGTCGGTCATCAGCAAGTGGGTCCGGGCTGTAGCACTGGGCTAGCAGGACTCCGGTAAACCGGGCTGTAGCGGGCTAACAGGACTCCGGTACTCAAAGCGTGACATTTCCCCGAAGGGACAGACACAGGAACGAAGAAGGACACATGCCGGCCAGCCTAAGTGTTCCAGAGCAGTAGCAAGCTACCAAGGCTCAGCGGTAACACTAGGAGACATTTCCCGGTAAGAGAGGCTACTAAAGATAAACAACTAGATAGTCAGATCCCACACATACCAAGCATTTCAATCATACACACAATATGCTCGATATGCGCAAATACAACGAAGCATCACAACATGACTCTACGACACAAGTACTTTATTTAAGGCTCAGGGAGCCATACATATCATACACAAAGGTACGGGTCTCACGACCCAACATACAAGTCATACAGTCATACAAACCAGCAGCGGAAGTAACTTGTCTGAGTACAGACAACTAGTAAAATAAAAGAGGCTTGGAAAGCCTAGCTATACTACGTGGTCCTTCACAAGCTCAGGGTCACCACCTGGGTCTTTAGCCTACTCGTTGATGTCAACGTCTACATAGAACCCATCAGAAGGGGTTGCAGCGTCTTCTGTAAAAATGTAGATTATAGCAACATGAGTACAAAGGTACTCAACAAGACTTACATCAGATCCTACATACATGCATAGTGTCAAGAAGGGTTGGTGGAGTTATTGCAGCAAGCCAGCTCTGACTCTTGGCTAGGCTATCCTACGATACTCCAACTTGAAATGGTTTTGCGCACACGAGTCCACTACTCACCACTTCAATACACTACCGAGGATCCACCTCCGTCTTCCTACGGAAGAGCCATCCTCGGCACTCACACTTATCTTGAGGCTTTTAGTAGTTTCCATTTACTTGTCTATGAACTGTATAGGCAACCAAGTAGTCCTTTACCGCGGACGCGGCTATTCGAATAGATCATGTTAACCCTGCAGGGGTGTACTTCTTCATACATGTTTCCACCACTTAGCGTCTGCACACGACATGTGCTCGGCAGACTTCAAGCGAAAGCCGACATGGGTGTAGACCACGACCTACCTAAACACTTAAGCCTCTAGTCCAGGTTTATCGCCTATTCAGGTTCCATCCGCAGGGAGTCCGGCCGAGGTTTCCCATACGGCCCCGAACGATGTGAACAGGGTTCCCGAGATACCTAACGGGTATTCGGTACACCCGGCCACGTACCTACCGCATCACAGCCCACCCCTACGGTCAGCGCTGTCCACGGCCTCCAGTAGGCTACAAACACCAGAAACTACTTGCAACTCCTGGACGGAGAGCTAGGGTGAATAAGAAGCCGAGAGGGTCCATTGGTTTCGGGCCCAATGCATGGTAGTAGCTGATTCTTAAATCACACATACAGATCTCAGTGCTTAAGGTCGGCTTCAATGAAACAACCCACCATGTACTCCTACATGGCCTCTCATCGATACCTTTACCAAATCGTGTTCACCACACCACTCTCATTACCGACATAACCATTTCACTCTAGCCCATCACCCAGATGAACCAGACCTGACACGACTCTAAGCATAGCAGGCATAGCAAGGTAGGAACAACACATACATATGGCTCAATCAACTCCTACACATGCTAGTGGGTTTCATCTAGTTACTGTGGCAATGACAGGTCATGCAGAGGAAATGGGTTCAACTACCGTAGCACACAACAGTTTGAATCGCGTTGTCTTAATGCAGTAAAAGAGAGCAGGAGCGAGATCATGGGATTGTATCGATATGATCAAATGGTTGGTTGCTTGCCTGATGGTTCGATGCACTGATACGGTTCTTCGTTAGGGTAATCACGGTACTCCTCGGGGGCAGAACCTGTCGCAAAGGACATCGATACACAAGCATCACCAAACAATGTGCAACAATATGATGCATGCATGAAACATGGCAATATGAGTGTGTTGGGCTAATGCAACTAAAACCAGAAGGGTTTGAACAAATTTGAATCAAGGATTCAAATTTCAAACTCCAAACATGGCCTTTTAAAGTGCTTTTCCTTGTTCTGCTTAAAACATCAATTTAACTTGTTTGATCATGCATGAAAATAGTACAGATGGATAGATTGGATTTTTCTGATCATTTTTCATATATAATTTGTCCAATTTGGAGTTACAGAATAAAAGTTATGAATTTTTGAAGTTTAAATAATATTCTGGAATTTCCTGATTTAAATTTAAATCCAGAAAATCAATTACTGCGTCAGCCTGACGTCAGTGTGATGTCAGTGGTCAACTGCGGCTGGCTGAAGTCAAACCTGACGTGTGGGGCCCACACGTCAGTGACAGGGGGGTTAAACAGGGTTAATTTAATCCTAATTACTAATTAGTGGCGCTGGGGCCCACTAGTCAGTGTCAGGGGGTTAACTAACAGTGGTTAGCGCTAATCCTAATTAGCTACAGGGCTGGGCCCACCTGTCAGGGACTCAGGGGGTGTCCTGCCATGGTCAAAGTGGGTCAAACCCACCGGCGACGTGACGCCGGCGAGGTCCGAGACGGCGGCGCGACGCGGAATCGCGCTATAGGGCACGGGAGCGGCCGTGCTTGGGCTCGTTGGAAAGCTCTTGCTCCCGCGCGTCGAATGGTGGCCGTGGCTGGGCCTGGGGTGGCCGGAGTCGACGGCGGCGAGCTCGGCTGCGGCCGCCGGGGTTCGGTCGTGCACGGGAACAGGGTTGGAGCTCGAAGTCGAGCGAAGCGAGGCGCTAGGGATGCTCTACGGGGTCTTGCGAACTCGTTGGACTCGCCGGGGTGACCAAATGGTCACCGGAGTGCGTCGACGGCGAGCTCGGCGACGGCGGAGGTTCGGCCGTGGTGGGGAGGAGGCTACGGTGGGGGAACGAGGGGGAGGAGAGGGGGAAACGGTGGCGTAGCTCACCGCGGTTGCAGTGGGCGTCGAAGCGGGCTCGGGGACGCGCCGGAGACGACGAATTCGACGGCGACGATGGTCGGAGCCCGAAGAGGGGAACGGCGACGTGGCGGCGATGCAGGGCTTCCGGGGAGCTGTGGAGCGGTGGGGAGGAAGAGGGGGTCGTGGCGGAGCTTCTGAGCTAGTCGGGGGAGCGAGGGGTGGCCGGAGATGGCTGCTACGGCGAACGGCGGCGACGGTGGTGTTCGGCCGTGTGAGAGAGAGAGCGAGGAAGAGGAGGGAAGAGCCGGGAGAGAGTGAGAGAGAGCAGGGGGGATCGGGACGGCCTGCGGGAGTCGTCCACGCGGCCAGGAGCTCGTCGGCAAGCAGGAGGTGGCCGCGCGGCCGTGTGCGTGCGAGCACGCAGCAGCTTCGGGGCGAGGGGAGGAAGACGACGGAGGGCTGCAGTGGTGGGCTGGGCCGGCTGCTGGCTGGGCCGGCCAGCTGGCTGGGCCGCACAGTGGAGGAGCCCAGGTAAGCTCCTCCTGTTATATATTTTTCTGTTTTCTAATTTCTGACATTTGTTTTGATTTAAAAAATATATTAAATCATTTATTTAACTTATGCCAATTTTTGCAGGAGCTATATATATTATTCCAGAGCTCTTTTATAAATGGCATAATATTTGGGCATATATTAATATATATAATTAATATATTTCCAATGCAAATAATTATGCATTAATTCCAAATGCCCAAAATAAATGTCCATGAGCCACTAAAAATATTGGTTTGATTTTTATCTCTGTCCAATATTTTCAGAGAGCAACATGAGCATTTTCTTGGATCCTTTTGGAGAAATTTTTATTTGGGTCATTTTCAAAATGATTCTGAGGGTTTCACAGATCCCCATTTCAAGTTTCTGATGAAGGAGTAAACATGATGCAACACTCTAATGCATGGCTAACTAGGATGTGACAACTCACCCCCACTCAAAAGAATCTCGTCCCGAGATTTGGGTTCCTCCGGGAAGAAGGCGGGATACTCGAGTCGAAGACGATCCTCCCTTTCCCAAGTTGCTTCATCCTCAGAATGGTGCGACCATTGAACCTTGAGAAACTTGATATTATGACGTCGCGTGGTACGTTCGGCTTGATCGAGGATACGAATGGGGTACTCTCGATATGTAAGATCATCTTGGAGATCAAGCGTTTCGTGGTCCACTCCACGGATAGGATCCGAGAAGCAACGCCTGAGTTGAGAAACGTGGAAGACATCGTGAACTCTGGAGAGGTGCGGAGGTAGTTCCAACTGGTAGGCAACTTCTCCTTGTTTGGCAAGAATGCGAAAAGGTCCAATGTAACGAGGAGCCAATTTGCCTTTGATACCGAAACGATGGGTTCCCTTCAGAGGGGTGACCCGAAGATAAGCCTTCTCGTCAACCTCGAAAGTCATAGCCTTATGTTTTCGGTCATATTGACTCTTTTGACGAGATTGGGCTGTTTTCAACTTTTCACGAACGATACGAACTTGTTCTTCTGCTTCCTGAATCATATCCGGGCCAAAGAATTGTCTTTCCCCGGTCTTTGACCAGTTAAGGGGTGTTCGACACCGTCGTCCATAGAGAACTTCAAAAGGGGCTTTACCCAAGCTAGATTGATAGCTGTTGTTGTAAGCGAATTCGGCAAATGGAAGGCACTTCTCCCAGTCCATTCCGAATGAGATAACAGAGGCTCGAAGCATGTCTTCTAGAATCTGATTGACGCGTTCCACTTGACCACTTGACTGAGGGTGGAAAACGGTGCTAAAAGAGAGACGAGTTCCCATAGCATGTTGGAAACTTTCCCAAAATCGAGAGGTGAAAAGACTTCCTCGATCCGAGTTAATTTCCAAAGGAACACCATGGAGAGACACTATTCGGGAGATGTACAAATCTGCCAGCTGACTAGCGGTTATGCTCTCACGAACAGGTAAGAAATGAGCTACTTTGGAAAGACGATCGACCACGACGAAAATAGCATTATTCCCTCTCTTGGTCCTGGGAAACCCGGTAATGAAATCCATACAAATTTTATCCCATTTCCATTCAGGAATAGCTAAGGGTTGAAGGGTGTCAGCAGGCTGTTGGTGCTCTGCTTTTACACGACGACAGACGTCGCAATTTGCAATATACTGAGCAATTTCTCTCTTCATCCTAGTCCACCAGAACCTCTGGCATAGGTCCTGATACATTTTAGTGCTACCGGGATGAATGGTGAGAGGAGATTCATGAGCTTCCTTAAGGATCAACTGCCGCAGATGCTGGTTCTTGGGAACCACTAGACGGTTCTCAAAGTACACAACACCATGATCATTTGTGGAGAAACAACTAGCACCTCCGCTAGCAATGTTCTCTTTGATTTTAGATATTCCCTTATCTCGCTTTTGGGCAGCGATGATTTGATCCGTAAGAGTAGGTTTTGCTACCAAGGTGGAAAGAAAACCTTGAGGTACAATGTGAAGGTTAAGCTTCCGAAATTCCTCATGGAGAAGCGGTTGACTTTGTTGTAACATCAGGTTGTTACAATAAGATTTACGACTTAGCGCATCAGCCATGACGTTGGCTTTCCCTGGGGTGTAGGTTATTCCTAAGTCGAAGTCTGTGATCAATTCAACCCAACGTCTCTGCCTGAGATTCAAATCCGGTTGGGTGAAAATATACTTCAGACTTTGGTGATCAGTGAATATTTCGCAACGATTACCGAGGAGGTAATGTCGCCAGGTCTTAAGTGCATAGACTACGGCTCCAAGCTCTAGATCATGGGTAGGATAATTCTCCTCATGTGGGTGCAATTGCCGTGAATCGTAAGCAATTACGTGTCGATCTTGCATAAGAATGCAACCTAGTCCTTGTCGCGAGGCGTCGCAGTAGATAACAAAGTCCTTGGAGAAGTCTGGCGGTACCAGTACGGGAGCAGAGGTCAGGCGTCTTTTCAGTTCCTGAAAGCTGTGCTCACATTGTGGAGTCCATTCGAACTTCTTATCTTTCTTGAGAAGTTCGGTTAGAGGTTTAGCAACCTTGGAGAAGTTCTCGACAAAGCGACGACAATAGCTCGCTAAGCCTAGAAAACTCCGAACTTGCTTGACCGATTCAGGCGGAGTCCAATTAAGGACGGCTTGAACTCGCTCAGGGTTAACAGCAATACCTTTACCAGATATTACATGACCCAGATAGGTCACTTCTGACAACCAGAATTCACATTTTGAAAATTTGGCATAAAGGCGATGCTCTCGAAGTTTCTTCAACACTAGCCTTAAATGTTCGGCATGTTCTTCCTTGTTCTTGGAGTAGATGAGTATATCATCGAGATAAACTACGACGAATTTATCCAAATACTCCATGAAGATTGAGTTCATTAACCGAGAAAAGGTGGCTGGAGCGTTGGTTAAACCGAAGGACATGACGGTGCACTCGTATTGGCCATAATGAGTAACAAAGGCCGTTTTTAGGAATGTCCCCGTTTCTGATTTTGATTTGATGGTAGCCCAACCTCAAATCCATCTTGGAGAAGACTGAGGATCCAGCGAGCTGATCATACAGATCGTTGATCCTGGGAAGTGGATATTTGTTCTTGATTGTGACCAAATTGACAGGTCGGTAATCTACAACCATCCGGTCCGTACCATCCTTCTTCTTGACGAATAGGACGGGGCAAGCCCACGGAGATGAACTAGGGCGGATGAAACCCTTTTTCAAGGATTCATCGAGTTGTTTCTTAAGCTCGGCTAGTTCTAGTGGTGCCATCTTATAGGGTCTTCTAGCAATCGGAACGGTTCCGGGGATGAGGTCGATTACGAACTCAACATCCCTGTCAGGTGGAACACCTGGCAATTCCTCTGGAAAGACATCCGGGAAGTCACAGACTACCGGCACGTCCTCAAGGTCTGGCAAGGGGCTGGCGTTAAGAGAATATAATTGTCGCTTGGCTATTCGGGTCAAGACATTGACTATCTTCCCTGAAGGATGGGTGAGTTGAACAGTCCTAGAGAAGCAATCGATTTTGGCTTGATGAGCTGACATCCAGTCCATACCCAAAATGATATTAATATCTGAAGATTTAAGGGCTATCAAAGATGCGAGAAAAACAAGTCTGTCGACTTGGATTTCATTTCCATGGCTTACTCTAGAGGTTTGCCATTTGGATCCCGGAGTTTGAATTACCATAGAGGTTGGCATATCACCGAATGCGACGTTATGCAAGCGAGCATAGTTTTCAGATATAAAAGAATGAGAGGCTCCTGTATCGAAAAGAACAGATGCCGGGTGGCAATTAACAAGAAGCGTACCGAGAACGACGTTGGGATCCTCTTGAGCTTCTTCGGCAGAGATACAGTTGACATGGCCACGTGAAGCGGTGACCGGCTTGGCGTGGAATATTTTTCCTGTCGGCTTGCCACGGCCAACAGCTTTAGCAGACTGGTTGGGGTTGGTCTGGGGACACTCACGCATATAGTGACCAGATTCCCCACATTTGAAACAAGTCACGGAACTGGTACGTGGAGGAGCATTATTGGTTGGACCCCCATAGGGTTTGGTCGGTGCAGACTGTTGAACAGGGCGAGGCGCCTGGAAAGATGGCCTCGGTGTGAACCTGGGTGGCAGGGCGGTGTTGGGCACCCACACGCGGCGCTTCTGAGGACCAGCACCGGATGAGGAACCCATGTCACGGCCATGCTTGCGTGTTGCATCATAATCAGTCTGACCAGTTTCAGCACTGATGGCCTTGTTAACAAGTTTCTAAAAGGATGTGCACTCATGCAGATGGAGGTCGCGGCGAAGCTCAGGACTAAGGCCCTTACGGAACCTTGCTTGCTTCTTGGCGTCAGTAGACACTTCCTCAGTTGCATATCGGGCGAGATTACCAAACTCCCTGCTATAGACATCCACAGAAAGTCGGCCTTGGGTGAAACTGCAAAATTCTTCACGTTTACGGTCCATGAGACCCTCCGGAATGTGATGTTCACGGAAAGCCTCGCTGAACTCAGCCCAAGTAGTGACATGGCCCGCTGGGCGCATAGCTCCATAATTCTCCCACCATAGACTGGCGGGGCCTTCAAGATGATATGCAGCAAAGGTGACCTTGTCAGCCTCCGCTACCAGCGCGGAACGCAGTTTGTGAGAGATACTGCGAAGCCAGTCATCAGCGTCGAGAGGCTCGACGGAGTGGTGGAACGTGGGTGGATGTAATTTGATAAAATCACTGAGTGACACCACGTTAGCCCTCTGATGGTGTGCTGTATTCTGTTCAATACGCTCCAACAAACGGTTTGTCTCCCGCTTGTTTCTCTCAGCTTCCATCATAACCTCGGCTAGTGAAGGAGGATGAGGCAGATTTGCATTCCTGGCTTCACTGCCTTCGGCCTGCTCTTGGGAAGCAGGGTTAGCGCGCGTGTTGACCATCCTAGGTAAACAAGACAATGATTTAGTCAGGATGGTAAAATTCCGACATAGGATACATAATGTAAGGAATAACTCGGAATGCAAGATGATCATCCGTATGACATGGTAGATACAGAAACTGCTTCTTTTATTCCATCGTCATACACACCATACAGGGTTTAGTACAAGACCAAACAAAGTACTATTACGGTGAAAAGAGGATTACATCTCATCGGAGGCATTCCAAGCTCCTATACATTATTTTTCTACACCCCCGGAAGGAGTACAAACTAGGTCATATCCCACGAGTCACGCAGGACGATAGACGACACAGCTAGTGCGAACTAGTGATACTACTACTAACTCAGACCGATCCGTAGTAGTCCTCGTAGAAGTCACCTCCATAGCCTGGAAGTTCAACATGTTCATCCGGAAATAGACGATCTCGCGGAGCTTGTGGACCATAGGGGCTAGGATGAGGCCTTGGACCAACAAACGGTGGCCTGCGGGGACCGCGAGGTGGGGTGATGCCTCCTACATCACGCCAAACCATCACGTCTGGCAGAGCAGATCTCACAGGATAGAGATCGCGCATATCTGAATATCCAGCTTGCACCGCCGGTGCGAACCGAGTCAAAGTGGCCCAGTGGTCAGCACGGGTATTGAAGAGCTCTAACCTTAAGGCCCGATTTTCACGGTCCTTATCCTCGAGCATCTCAGCAGTGGTGCGAGTCCGTGAATCCTCCTGAGTGGAGTCAGCATAGATAGCCTGGAGATACCCTTGTGCTCCCGGAAGCGATCCTGGCATATACCGGAAATCAGAGTCCCGAAATAAACCAGATCTGACTCGCATAATGGTCATCATGGAGTAGGCGGCGTCCTGCACAGCCATCTCAATAGTAACCCCGAGTCCATAGGAGCAGTGAAGAGGCTCGGTGGATCCAGGATAAGATGGAAATATCCTGACAGTGCAGAGGTACTGGCTTTGATTAAAGTCTCGGAATTGCTCTTCGACCGTGTACTCAGGATACCAGCGGTATCCAGCCTCAGTCATTACCCTGACCAACTTAGCAGTATGGCCGGGTACATCTAGGCATCGAGTCAGGCGAACCACTTGATTGAGGTCGCGAGTGGCCATCTGAAAGCACAATCATAATGCAAAGGCATTAGAATTTCTAGCAAAATTTCGGCAGCATAACAGCTGTAAATGCTCAAAAAGGATATTGAGACATTTGACAAAGGATTTCGTGCATACTCAACATCATCATATCAAAGTTCCGAAACCATTCTAACAACATAATGTGGTAGTAGAACTGATCTAGGCTGGTAACCATCAAACTTATAAGGTACTACTGATTAGTAACTCGTGATCCTGATAGAGAGAACAGATCCTAATTCCTTAACCCCCGGTGGAAGAATGGACTGGCTCAGATCAGAAAGTCATAAGGTATAAGGAGTAAAAAGAGCCTTACGTTCCAACCCACAAACAATTCCCCTACATATAACTAAAGAATTTCTAGACTCAACATCGACCAGTTTGGCTTGGAGAACCTACAGGCAGTCCGGCTCTGATGCCAACGCTGTCAGGACCCCGACTCGATGTCACATCGATCTAGCCGGTAACACCTCATATCACTTTGCGGCCTCACGCACGGTATCCCCATGGGTGTCGTCTTACCTTTGCCCGGGACCGTTTGCGCCTTTTGGCTTACGTATATGATAGTGTCGCTAGCATCCATATGATAAGGAGCCCGGGCTGACATGACTAGTCGTAAACCCAAAGTGGCACAGACTTACAGGGACAGGCATCCATGACCCAGCTTCAAACGTGTCGGTCATTAGCAAGTGGGTCCGGGCTGTAGCACTGGGCTAGCAGGACTCCGGTAAACCGGGCTGTAGCGGGCTAACAGGACTCCGGTACTCAAAGCGTGACATTTCCCCGAAGGGACAGACACAGGAACGAGGAAGGACACATGCCGGCCAGCCTAAGTGTTCCAGAGCAGTAGCAAGCTACCATGGCTCAGTGGTAACACTAGGAGACATTTCCCGGTAAGAGAGGCTACTAAAGATAAACAACTAGATAGTCAGATCCCACACATACCAAGCATTTCAATCATACACACAATATGCTCGATATGTGCAAATACAACGAAGCATCACAACATGACTCTATGACACAAGTACTTTATTTAGGGCTCAGGGAGCCATACATAACATACACAAAGGTACGGGTCTCACGACCCAACATACAAGTCATACAGTCATACAAGCCAACAGCGGAAGTAACTTGTCTGAGTACAGACAACTAGTAAAATAAAAGAGGCTTGGAAAGCCTAGCTATACTACGTGGTCCTCCACAAGCTCAGGGTCACCACCTGGGTCCTTAGCCTACTCGTTGATGTCAACGTCTACATAGAACCCATCAGAAGGGGTTGCAGCGTCTTCTGTAAAAATGTAGATTATAGCAACATGAGTACAAAGGTACTCAGCAAGACTTACATCAGATCCTACATACATGCATAGTATCAAGAAGGGTTGGTGGAGTTATTGCAGCAAGCCAGCTTTGACTCTTGGCTAGTCTATCCTACGATACTTCAACTTGAAATGGTTTTGCGCACACGAGTCCACTACTCACCACTTCAATACACTACCGAGGATCCACCTCCGTCTTCCTACGGAAGAGCCATCCTCGGCACTCACACTTATCTTGAGGCTTTTAGTAGTTTCCATTTACTTGTCTATGAACTGTATAGGCAACCAAGTAGTCCTTTACCGCGGACGCGGCTATTCGAATAGATTATGATAACCCTACAGGGGTGTACTTCTTCATACATGTTTCCACCACTTAGCGTCTGCACACGACATGTGCTCGGCAGACTTCAAGCGAAAGCCGACGTGGGTGTAGACCACGACCTACCTAAACACTTAAGCCTCTAGTCCAGGTTTATCGCCTATTCAGGTTCCATCCGCAGGGAGTCCGGCCGAGGTTTCCCATACGGCCCCGAACGATGTGAACAGGGTTCCCAAGATACCTAACGGGTATTCGGTACACCCGGCCACGTACCTACCGCATCACAGCCCACCCCTACGGTCAGCGCTGTCCACGGCCTCCAGTAGGCTACAAACACCAGAAACTACTTGCAACTCCTGGACGGAGAACTAGGGTGAATAAGAAGCCGAGAGGGTCCATTGGTTTCGGGCCCAATGCATGGTAGTAGCTGATTCTTAAATCACACATACAGATCTCAGTGCTTAAGGTCGGCTTCAATGAAACAACCCACCATGTACTCCTACATGGCCTCTCATCGATACCTTTACCAAATCGTGTTCACCACACCATTCTCATTACCGACATAATCATTTCACTCTAGCCCATCACCCAGATGAACCAGACCTGACACGACTCTAAGCATAGCAGGCATAGCAAGGTAGGAACAACACATACATAGGGCTCAATCAACTCCTACACATGCTAGTGGGTTTCATCTAGTTACTGTGGCAATGACAGGTCATGCAGAGGAAATGGGTTCAACTACCGTAGCACACAGCAGTTTGAATCGCGTTGTCTTAATGCGGTAAAAGAGAGCAGGAGCGAGAACATGGGATTGTATCGATATGATCAAATGGTTGGTTGCTTGCCTGATGGTTCGATGCACTGATATGGTTCTTCGTTAGGGTAATCACGGTACTCCTCGGGGCAGAACCTGTCGCAAAGGACATCGATACACAAGCATCACCAAACAATGTGCAACAATATGATGCATGCATAAAACATGGCAATATGAGTGTGTTGGGCTAATGCAACTAAAACCAGAAGGGTTTGAACAAATTTGAATCAAAGATTCAAATTTCAAACTCCAAACATGGCCTTTTAAAGTGCTTTTCCTTGTTCTGCTTAAAACATCAATTTAACTTGTTTGATCATGCATGAAAATGGTACAGATGGATAGATTGGATTTTTCTGATCATTTTTCATATATAATTTGTCCAATTTGGAGTTACAGAATAAAAGTTATGAATTTTTGAAGTTTAAATAATATTCTGGAATTTCCTGATTTAATTTAAATCCAGAAAATCAATTACTGCGTCAGCCTGACGTCAGTGTGACGTCAGTGGTCAACTGAACAGGTCTGGGTCAAACCTGACAGTGGGTCCCGCATGTCAGGGTGATTATTTTAATTAAGATTTAATTAAAACTAATCCTGTATAATTAGCAGGGCTGGGCCCCACCTGTCATTGACTCAGGGGAGTCAACCAGGGCCCACCCGGGGTCAAAGTCAAAGCCAGCGACGCCGGCGGTTAGCCGCCGGCGAGCCAGACGCGGCGGCGGGAGTGGTTTTGGCCATTTCGGCCACCAAAGGGGCCGCGGAGACCACCGGAGTGGAGCTGAGGACAAATCGCAGCTCTTGGCGGAGTCCGTTGGGGTCGGGGTGGCCGGAGTCGACGGCGGCGAGCTCGGCTGCGGCCGCCGGGGTTCGATCATGCACGGGAACAGGGTTGGAGCTCGAAGTCGAGCGAAGCGAGGCGCTAGGGATGCTCTACGGGGTCTTGCGAACTCGTTGGACTCGCCGGGGTGACCAAATGGTCACCGGAGTGCGTCGACGGCGAGCTCGGCGATGGCGGAGGTTCGGCCGTGGTGGGGAGGAGGCTACGGTGGGGGAACGAGGGGGAGGAGAGGGGGAAACGGTGGCGTAGCTCACCGCGGTTGCAGTGGGCGTCGAAGCGGGCTCGGGGACGCGCCGGAGACGACGAATTCGATGGCGACGATGGTCGGAGCCCGAAGAGGGGAACGGCGACGTGGCGGCGATGCAGGGCTTCCGGGGAGCTGTGGAGCGGTGGGGAGGAAGAGGGGGTCGTGGTGGAGCTTTTGAGCTAGTCGGGGGAGCGAGGGGTGGCCGGAGATGGCTGCTACGGCGAACGGCGGCGACGGTGGTGTTCGGCCGTGTGAGAGAGAGAGCGAGGAAGAGGAGGGAAGAGCCGGGAGAGAGTGAGAGAGAGCAGGGGGGATCGGGACGGCCTGCGGGAGTCGTCCACGCGGCCAGGAGCTCGTCGGCAAGCAGGAGGTGGCCGCGCGGCCGTGTGCGTGCGAGCACGCAGCAGCTTCGGGGCGAGGGGAGGAAGACGACGGAGGGCTGCAGTGGTGGGCTGGGCCGGCTGCTGGCTGGGCCGGCCAGCTGGCTGGGCCGCACAGTGGAGGAGCCCAGGTAAACTCCTCCTGTTATATATTTTTCTGTTTTCTAATTTCTGACATTTGTTTTGATTTAAAAAATATATTAAATCATTTATTTAACTTATGCCAATTTTTGCAGGAGCTATATATATTATTCCAGAGCTCTTTTATAAATGGCATAATATTTGGGCATATATTAATATATATAATTAATATATTTCCAATGCAAATACTTATGCATTAATTCCAAATGCCCAAAATAAATGTCCATGAGCCACTAAAAATATTGGTTTGATTTTTATCTCTGTCCAATATTTTCAGAGAGCAACATGAGCATTTTCTTGGATCCTTTTGGAGAAATTTTTATTTGGGTCATTTTCAAAATGATTCTGAGGGTTTCACAGATCCTCATTTCAAGTTTCTGATGAAGGAGTAAACATGATGCAACACTCTAATGCATGGCTAACTAGGATGTGACATTCCGTTGCCTCCCCATGAACATGACGCATTCCGTTGCCTCCCCATGAACACGACGACGACGCGGTTTCTCCGTTCTGACCTAGCCATGTACACGAGCCCTGGCCATACGTATGCGCGAGTAGGCGTTCGAGACCCCGCCCGTATGTACGGACATGGCCATATTTTCTTTCTTGCACCCTGGCCGTGGTACGTACGTAATGCTACATGCGCGCCTCTACTATGACACGTGCACGCCTCTACTATGACACGTGTGCGCCTTTACATCGACCAGTATATACGTACACGTTCGCGACTAGAATGACAACGCTACGTACACTTTGACCAGGTGGGTCCCGACTGTCAGGAAATTCCTTGCATGCGAAGATGTAGCTGGTGGGTCCTAGCAGTCAGGGGGGCGAATCGTTTTTTTACCCGGACGCGCTTCCTTGCTTGCGAAGATGTCGATGGTGGGTCCTAGCAGTCAGGGGGGGAATCATTTTTTTTGCCCTTAATATGGACGCACTTCCTTGCGTGCGAATATGTAGCTAGTAGGTCCCAGCAGTCCGGGGGGAAACGTTTTTTTTCATGAAATACGATGGCCCATCTAGTGGGTCCCTGCTGTCAGGTGGAGGAATAATTATATTCCGCGTAAGGAGGCACTTCCTTGCGGCTGCCATGGACCCAACTATCAGCCTCACCACATACAGTACTCTTCCGATGGAATTCGGTCGTTGACCACATTGACCACGCCGCGCCGAGAGCACCACGGCGGTGGACGACGGCGAGGCCTAGGAAAGGGACGACGCGTAGCCGGGGAAGACAAAGCAGTGGATGCCCACGCGAAGAGGAGTACGAGGGTTCACTGGTTCGGCCGCGATGTGAGGCTGCTGTCGCCGAAGAATAACAGGGGGTGTGGGTGAGTAGAGGGATGGCCAGGCTAGCGGTGGGAGTAGTAGGGGGCGGTGAGGCCTCCGCGACATCACAACCGGCCACGGGAGGCAGGAGCACGCGGCACGACCGCCGCTGGTTTGGGCGGCTGGAGCAAGAAGACCAGAGGTTGAAGAAGCACTACGGCCGTTGGATGAACATCGTATGGTAACAGGAGCTAGAATCGTTCATATTGACTAATTTGACAAAGCCCTCCGTCCCTGTCAACTTGGTAGGCCCACAAGTCAGCCTCCCACTATGCTGGGTTCCAGCTGGCAGGGGGAGTATTCATTTTTTTTGTGTGTAATAAGGAGGCACTTCCTTGCGTGCGAAGATAGCTGGTGGGTCCGACCTGTTAGCGGGGGGCACGTTTTTTTCGTGAAATACAGAGGCCCTTCTGGTGGGTCCCAGATGTCAGGTGGAGGAATCATTATTTTGCGCATAATAAGGAGGCATTTCCTTGTGTGCTGCCATGGACCCAGCTGTCAGCCTCTCCACACACAGTCTACTTCCGATGGTGTCATTCTTTGACTACGTTGATAATGTCGTGCCGAGCGCATCCAAGGTGGTGGACGAAGGCGAGGCCCCGGACAGCAACGAGCCGGAGATGGGAAGACGCGGGAGTAGAGTCGGAGACGGAGAGGTGTACGAGGGTTAAGTGGTTCTAGTGCGGTGTGGTTCGGCAGTCAATGGAGAAGAATAGGAGGTGTGGAGGGGTGGAGGGATGGCCTGGCCAATGGTGGAGTAGCGCTTCATAGTGAAGCGTGCTAAGCAGAGCTGCTAGCAGCAGGAGGCGGGAGGTGGTCCCGGCAGCGCTGGAGGAAGAAGACGAGAGATTGAAGATGGATGCCGGTCGTTGGATGTAAATCCAACGGCTAACATGTCAGAATCATTTGTTGACTAAAGTGACAACGACTTGCCTTGGCTTCGACCTATTGGCCCACATTTCAGCCTCCAAAAATGTGGCACGTATTTAACCCATTTTTCAGAATTTACAGTCTTTTTTTGCACGGTAGAATTTACAGTCAATTTGATCTTTTTTTGAATTACAGCCATTAGCTGGGCTGGGTGAACAAATAAGGTAGCATCCATGCGGCCCATTTATTTTATTTTCCTAAAAAATTACAGGCCATTTGCACTTTCTTGAAATACACGATTTTGCTGGCCTCATTCTAATTATAATGTTGGGTTGGGCAAACAATGTTATCAAAAAATAAAAAGGGGCTAAGAATTTCGTTACAAATATGTTTAAATAATAAGTGATATTATTACATTTGTCCTTGAACCTTACCAAGCTTTTGTACACGATCACTAGGATTTTCGTGCCAAAACAATCCAGGATTTTATTGTTAAGAAATTATTTTTATAAGTTAATAAGATGTGGGATATTGTTTTCTTACATACGTATGTATCTGTTAAATATATGATGACAATAAAAATAATACATAATAACTTATAAAATAATTTAAATATATATAATATAGTTAGAAGGGAAACATAAGTTGGACCTGGCGTTCCTATTTTATATTGAAAAATAGAACAGACCGCTGCGTTTTCTTCAAAAAAATACATAAATTGGGCTGCCGATATTCAGGAAAAATAAAACCTCGGATGGGAGGTCCATAGGTCGGTCGATACATGACGACCCTTAAGAAAATACAAACAGGCCTATGGACCTCCCATCCGAGGTCGTGGGCTGCGCATGTTAAAAATGAAAGCCTAGACGGGGCAGCCCAAAACCCAGCTGATACTTGCTAGCCCAGTGATAATAAATGATACCTGCCAGCTCCCCGGCTTCGTTGTGAATTTATCTCCTATATTAACTACGTTGAAGCACCTAAAAAATGTAACTATGTTGACAAACCCGTGGGCCCCAATGTCAGTATAGCATTAGGAGGAAGTATTTTTTCGATGAGGCACTTTCTTGCGTACGGCCATAGACCTGGTGGGTCCTGACTGTCTGCATCTCCATGTATAATCCTTTCCAAATTCCTCTCGTTTGTTCAGCATGTTCACAACGGCAGACATCAGCGTCGCGGCGAGCGCACAAAGGCGCAGGAGGGGATCCGACCACCTGAGGAAGTGCCTTCTTATTAACGAAACTACTGAACTAGCCTAGTGGCCAAGTGGCACTACCCGACAACGGTTCCGCCCGGGTTCAATTCCACCTCACACCTGTGCAGGGAAAATATCTCCAAATTTTTTGCCTCTGACTTTATTGACATGTGGGTCCCCATTGTCATCTACGCACACCACGTCCAACACTTGCCAAAACTTCGTCCCTCGTTTTCTCTGTGTTTCGCACACTCGACATTGTGTGGACATTTTGACTGTGCATCATATGAAGATGTGTTATGCATGAATATTGATCAGCATCATGTTAACTGGCTGGTAGTTCCATTTTCGACCATGAATAAAACTTCCAACATGATGTTAACCCTTTGAAAAGGTCGTGTTAATATAAATGCTCTGCCTCTGAAAGTTGCAGTTTCTTATGTGAAACTGAACTTGCAGTTTCCTATCTGAAACTAAAACTTTCAGTTTCTTCTCTGAGAATCACATTGTCTGCACTTTTATACTCCTATGAAACTACATTTTTTTAAGTGCTAAAAATAGATCTCTAGAACTCATAAAATACTTCGTATGCTTAATACTGCAAATCTGAAATTCAAAAGACATTCATATCTGAAAGTACTCTCAAAATACACACCACAAAACACAATTCACAACCTGCAAATACTGACAACCCTAAGCTCTTCCTAACAATTCACAACCTGCCGGACTATTGGGCTAGGGGGGGGGCAGTCCCCTCCTATTCCTCGGTGGTAGACAGCCGCGCCGTGAGACGATGTGAACGGCGAGGGAGAGGATGGTGGGGAAGCATCGTCGGGCCAACTGCTTTTCTCCTCTTGCAGTTGGGTTCGGTCGACAAAGACTCCACCGGCTCGCTCTGGCAGGACACCCTCACAAACGACACCATGTAGATGCTCGATCCTTTAATCTCGGGTGGATGCTCCATCTGGGATTGATACTCCACCACCCCTCCCTCACGGTCGGATTTGGTGAATCTGTTTGCTCCATGGCCCAGAGGAGGAGCTCTATGTACTCCGGTGCGACTCCCTCCGGGTGTATCGCCGCCTTTTCACTCTGTTGCAGATATTTGGCCATGGATGTCGCCGTTGCCGCTAGTTGGTCCTTGTTGTCAAACCAAGACTGTATCTCCAACATCCTAGCTAGCTTCACAGGGTCGCCATCTGCGATCCTCACGTATCGGTTGTACTCCTCCATCGATCTACTTCTCCACAACACCTTCACTCACCGGCGGTGGTTTTTGAATGGAAGAGGAGAGGAGCAGCGCTGGTTTTGGATTAGAACGGGAGAGGAGCGACGCTGGTTTTGGACTGGAACAAGAGAGGAGGGGCGGTGGTTTTGAAATGGAAGAGGAGAGGAGCGGCGCTGGATTTAGATTGGAACAGGAGAGGAGCGGCGATGGTTTAAGGGGAGAAGAGCGGAAGAGCGGCGCTGGTGTTGGAAGTATTTTTTGTTGTTTTGCGTATTTTGGGTCAAAGTTTGACCACGTACTATATTTGACAAGCAAAATGTGAATGCATGTCACCAAAAATTGTATCATTTGGTTCGTATCTGAATGTATTTTCAAATTATATTATTTTTGCAACGTATAACATATATTTTATGTGCGAAAATCATGGTCAATTATGACCCAGAATAAAAGGGAGACTAGTTAATGTGGGGTCGCTTTCCTAATTGAAGGGTAAATTGATTTTGATTTTGATCCAGTCACAGCGCGCCGGCCCTCTCGTCCAATCCTAAATCGCTGCCGCACGCTCCTCTCCCTCTTATCCATTGCAAAACCACCTCCTCTCCTCTCCATCATCTCCATTCCAAAACCACTGTCTCGCCTCTCCCTCTTCTGATCTTCTGCATTGCAAAACCACCTCCTCTCCTCTCCATCATCTCCATTCCAAAACCACCGTCTCGCCTCTCCCTCTTATCTATTGCAAGACCACCGTCTCTCCTCTCATCTTCCAAAGCTAGCACCGGACCACTCAGAAGGACATCTATGGAGAGGATGCAACAGTGAATCAGGCAGATCACCGGCGGCGACCAGGCAAAGTTAGCTAGGTTGAAGGAGATCCTTACTTAGTTTGACAATGAGTGGGAGATTTCAAGGACGGTGCGGGCCATGTTGTAATGTATTTGAAAGAGAGAGACGACGGCGATGAGGGCGGCGATGTACATGTACTCCTCGGCGGCAGTCACGCCGCAGTCCTTCGAGTTCATCGAGTATCTGCTCTGTGCGATGGAGCAGACAGATTCGCCTGAGGCGACAGTCAGGTGGAGGTGGTGGGTGTACAGGTCAAAGTTCGAGCACCCAGAGGATAATGAATCGATCAAGTAAGGTGTGCCGTTCGTGAGGGTGTAGAGCTAGCCGGAGCCACATGAGTATTCGTTCTCCCACCGCAAGAGGAGGCCGGATGGCGCGACATCGCTTCCCCGCCGTTCTCCACGGTTCCCTCGATGCTCTCCTCATTTCAACGGCGGCGGTAGGGTTTAAGGTAAGCTTCGCACTAACCTAATCTTCCACCTGCTCATGCTTACAATCAGTGTGACAGCTACTGAAAACCATGCTTACAATCAGTCTCTAAGTACTACGCCAATCACCCTAAAATAGCTCTGGACCTTTGGGTCAAAGTTGTGACGCAGTGTACAAATAAAGAAAAATAGATTGGTGCTTCTTTCAGAAAAGAATACTCCCTAGAAAACTGCCAATATAAGCTACTAGTATTTGGTTAGAGGATTTGCTGCCGAGAAAGATCCGTCCATAGAGAGCGCCACACATCCCACTGGTGGTGGTGGATGCCAATGCGTGCATGCAGCATGGTTGGTGTCAGTAATTTTTACTTGGCACACCTCGCACTCTGCATATATGCCGGTTCCATACGTACGTTTGTGCAGTTCCACCAAAATGCAGCTGAATAACCATGTTTGCACAGATAATGAAAAAGCCTTTACATTATAGTGGCACTAGTTGATGAAACACACAAAATAAATAGAAGAAAAATATTGTGATAGTATCATAGTATGCCATGCTACGAGGGCGAGATGGGCCCTGCGATGCCTTATACAGTACGCCTCATACTGGACATCGTCCCAAGTCTCCCAGATACACCTTCTGCCAGTGATGAACATCAGTGTACAGCGGTAGTACAAGGAGGCGCCTTGAGACATTCAAATCTCGATTTTTGTACAGATCAACTAAAATTAAGCACCCCAGTTTGCAGAAACGCTTAAACATTAACAATGGGACTAGTTGATGAAACATACATTAACAAAGAGAAGCACTTTCTTTATCTACATTGGATATGAAATGATAGAGATGACACTCGCTCTATTTTAACGTTATTATTACTTCATTTTATTAGTGACACTAGGGTTGAGCAGGTGGCAAACGAGGTGTACCATGCGTCGCAAGGATGGAGGTCGGGGGCGCTTAGGCTGGGATGCTGAAGCTGGCTCTTTCAGTCACCAACATGGATGATTCAATTCATGGGACATTTTGGTGTAGTTCACCTAAAATGAAGCAATGTCCCGTGAGCTAGCAGCTTCTTCTTCAATTTTTTTTAAGAAAAGGGCTCCAGCCCTGGTTCCATTTCCATCACAAAACGAAACCCATAGAGCTTCTTCTTCATTAGTTGCAATAAAATTGAGCAACATCAAGGTTGGTTGTGAAGCTCCTGGAATGCTCAACTATAATTTGGATATCATTTGTGCAGTTCAACTAAGATCGAGCGTGAAATGTATATCTCTGTTTGCACAAAAGGGTGGAAAGGAGGGTGACTAACAAGTGATGAAACATGCATCAAATGAAAAGAGGCATGCTCCTTATTTGAATGGCAATCCTACAAGGACAGTAGCAATTTCTAAAGAGTGGCATTTCTAGATATTAGTGTGGGCATTAGAATTAACTATGACAACCGTTAAATACGACATTACTTTGGGCACAGGAGAGTAGGCGGACCAGGACAGTTGCATTTCTAATGAAAAGAACCAACTTATCTTAACGGGAAATTTAGCAGGACATGTAAAAAAGTGCCATTGATTCATATTACTGGAGGCATTACATTGAAAACAACATTGGTTTAATGTGTCCTTACTTTTAACAGTGCGACTGCTACATTTTACCAGTGGCATTACATAAGAGTGGCTCGGGGCAACAAACATCAGAACAGGATATCTGGGTTGGTCCCATTTTTGTTCGGTATAGCCACCTTATACTGTGTGAGGCTAGCAAATCTAGTGCTGGACTTACTCTGTTGACTTGTCCCCAGTCCCCACTTTCTTTCCTTTTTCGACCAATATATCGGGTTTATATTGAGTTTGTACTGCGTTTCCCTTTATTCCCTATTAGACCTAGAGACCAGTTGGATAGCCAGTCTCTGCTACTTTTCGCCCCCATTATTTCCTCATTCAACCAAGTCCTAGATTCAGGTAACAAATCCTCCCCCACCCCACCCCCTTTCTTCCTTGTTTCAACCAAGTAGTACTAGATTCGAGTGCATGAACTAGTTTTACCTCTTAAACATAAAAAAATTAGCTGGTTTTCGAACAGCCAATCGATCCTATCTATGAGGGCCCCTGCGCAATAGTAAAAGATACAAATGCAGCAACGTCACGAGCTCGGGAAGTAGAGCAAGGTCGGTTTCAAAGGAAGTTATACCTGATGGTCGCCGGGATGTTCCTAGGTGGGCGGTGGGGGGTCGGATCTGCCCACACTACGGCAGCGAGGAAGAAGGGGTCGGAGGCCCTCCCTCGCCAGCGGTGCTTGGGAGGGAACCGCAAGGCAGGCTGATCGGGATGCGCCAGCAGTGGGTAAGATCCGTCACCGAGGACGACCGCGTGAACGTTCCACCTTCTCACCTTCCCGGCAGAGAGGATCCGGCTGGATCTGTGACCAGCGGTGAGCAAAGAGAGAGAGTGTGGCCATCGCTGTCGTGTTTGGATCTAGAGAGGCCGAGACAGTGTGAAGAGAGCAACACTAGCAAGCAAGTGCGGAGGCTCCTGCCTATATAGTGGAGTAGTACTAGTTTTCTTTTGTCTACCGGAGCCAGCTTGACCTCGTCAATGATTGTCGAGAAGTCTTCATGCATGTGGCCCGGAGGCGCAGTTGTCGTCATTTTGATCTGAAGCGCCAGATTATAACAAATAACACAAAAAAATGCCACATGACAAGAAATCATGACCTCACTTCCCAAAGGAGACAACATGCAGTACTAGGAAAAGGCCTACTAATGGCGCACCAGTTTTGCCTACTAATGGCGCACTACTGGTGCGCCATTAGTATCACGCCACTAGTATTTTTTACTAATGGCGCACCACAGGTGCGCCATTATTATCTGGTATACTAATGGGGCACCACGCAGTGCGCCATTAGTATGTAACATCATGCGCCATTAGTATGCCTCCCGGGGGCCATACGTAACCATGTTCTTTGTCATACTAATGGCGCACTCTGTAGTGATGCGCCATTAGTATCCTTTGGCATACTAATGGCGCACCTTGAGGTGATGCGCCATTAGTATGAATATTAGGTTTTATTTATTTTTTTACTTTTCTAATTTTTGCATAGGTTACAAAATATATTATTGGACAGAATATAGACAGCAGCAGACAGCAACAGTAGATTCATCGAATACAATAGAAGATTAGTCTCCGAATACAATTCATCATATTAGTCTACGAATTCAAAAGATCGAACAAAGATAAAACATTACAAGTCTCAAGACCGCAAGTATCGAGTTTGTCTTCACATTACAAGTCGATATCGATCATCTAAACTACCATCACATAGAAGAGAGCTGCGGTCATCACGATGAGCATCATCGCGATCAAACTGGTCTTCATCCAGTTCCTCCAACGCTCCCTCCTCTCTCCCGCTAGATAGCGGGCGTATCTAGATTCGGCCTCCACCCTAGTGGTGTACCCTTTATACCTGTTACCGCTGAAACGGTGAACCTGTCTCCGACACTCCTCCCAGTCGTCGTAGACTCCGGGAACCTCACCCTTGTACACGACATACGACGGCATCTCTATGCACAAGCCAAACAACAGACAATACATAAGCAATATGTAAGTATGCAACAAAAGGATCGGAACAGAAAAGCAAGACATTAATAGCATGATTCATGGTCCTACTAATAAATAGCATCAATTACATCTAAGTTGAACGACTGTCCAAACCAAAGAGACATACGATTTCATTAAAGTTTAATTACAACATGAGCCAATCAATGTTTCAGAACTACACATCACTACTTTCGACTCGACTCATCGGACAGGAGCGTGGATGAAGCCGCCGTCTGTCGTGATGGTCATGAAATCGCGGTCGTTGTCAGCCTGCATTTGTAGCATTCCGTCTATCTCACTGTTGGACAGTTGATATCTGAGGAAGAACTGCCCCGAGGTATGAAGGACATCTTGATGGATGATGTCCGCAAACTCCGACTGGATGCGAAAGAATTCTTGTCTGAGGTTCGCATCCTGGATTGCCGACAAGCTCGCGGCCCAATCTTTGAGATTATCTGGTAGCAGAAGGTGATGATGGTCCCTTACGATCGCCCGCATGTGATGGAGGGCGTAGTAGGCATCCTTCTAACCGCCAGGCGGCTGCTTGACGCAGCAGAACTTCGTATTGTGTGAGAACATGTGCTTGCCGTACTTACGAACTGCCCTGGTGAAGGTGCCTCCAGATTTGGCGTAGCCGGGGAGAACATCATCAAGAACTTTCTTAACATTTGTGTAGTCTATCTTGGAGTTACGGTTCGGGTCTAAATATGTGGCCATGAAATATTTTGGGCTTAAGAGGATGAGTGTGCAATGTGTTTCACTGCACAGAACACGGAATGTTAGAAAAAAAAGAATGATCAAAATCTAAGAAATCATATGTTACGGGGTGGTTAAAGGATGACTTACTCGGGAAAGTAAGCCACAAGGAAGTTATCCTTATCTGGGTTTGCCAGAATGACGCCTTCGAGGTGTGAACTCGCAACTTGGCGGTCCCGAGCGCTGCTCAAGTGCTTGGCACACATGTAGAAGGGGTCGACTATCACGATGTCCGGGGTCTTGTCTCTAATGATCCGCATCTCCATACTCAGCGAAAACAGCCGAACGAAGGTTTAGTGCAGCGGATGAAGGTTAAACATAGCAAAGATGTGACCGCAGGACGATCGTACCCCCGATGTCTCCATCCACAAAGCCCTTGTCCTCTGGCACCTTGGCCACGAAAACCGGGTATGCCACATCATTCTCTCTGAGACGCCGCTTCTCCAAAGAAAGAACACGGTCATGCAGACTCCGCATAGCACCGGTTGCAACATTGAGCATATTTGGCGGTAGCATCGCCCTAGCCGCCACATGCACCCTCCTCGAGATATCCTTAGGTGAAGGTGGCCCATCCTGAGCACGGATCGAACTCGGTGCTGGCTGGCTCGCACCGGCGCCCTTGTTAGTCTTTCGTTTCCGTCCCTTCTTCTTGATCTCCTGTAATGGGACCGAATTCTGCTCATAGACCGCCTTCTTGAGCATGTTGGGGCTGATAATATTTCGCACCTCAGCTATTTGAGGCTCGGTGAAGGCGGGAGCTGGAGGCGTCTCCTGAGAACTGAACGCCAAACGACGCCTGTTGCAATTGGATTTCTCCGCCGTACCAGCTAGATCGCGGTCGTCTTGGTTGGGTTCTTGAGAAAGAGGCCCGCAGAACTCGTCAGCGTACCCATGTTTGGCAAAGTACTTATCGACTTGGTAAATGTACCGTCGTTGTTGTCGTCATCGTCCGGATCCTGTGCCATAGGGATTTCCGGATCCTGTGCCATAGGGATGTCCGGCATAGGGATGTCCGACAGGCCCGGTAGCGTTGCGGCGTTCTTGCCATGGCTTGGCGTCGGCACGACTGGTGGTCTTGTTTGTGGGGTGGTGTCCCCCGCCCCCAAACAAATCTGGCTCTTCGGCCAAAGTAGGGGCCAGTTTACGCAGGCGCCGAGGGTCATCTCATCTTCTTCGTCGGCCCCAGCGGGTCGAATCGGAGGTAACAGCTCGTCGCAGCCTGGCAGCACCCGAACCACTTCAACCCTATACACTGTGGGTGGCATCGGATTAATGTGGAACATGGGGTTGCCCAGTTGAACGATTCTGCCCTTGGTGACGTCGACCAACTCGCCGCCCACGAAGTGCAGAAGAGTGCAAGGAACGTCGGCGGGGTCCTGCGAAAACATGTAGGGCGTCAGGGATGCCCAGTCAAAGGCAAGGAGATGAAGTCATCGGCCGAGAGGCTTAGTTACCGTGATGTCGTCGAGCTCGGCTAATGTCGAGGCACCGCCAACGGCGGGCGTGCAACTGACGGAGGAGCCCCTTGCTAGCGAGGTGTCGGCCGGCGTACACCCGGGTGCATTAACCTCCAATGCACGTGCCGGCACCGGAGACACGAATACCGCCTCCGCTGGAGACACCAATGGCGCCGCCGGAGACACCAATGGCGCCGCCTGTGCGCTGTGCGAGTTGCTGGCCGTGAAGCTGGGAACCTGGGGAGGCCCCTGTTGGCCGCCCGCAATCCACGTCGTCAGCCCATGAATCAACGTAGGCACCATGGTGTTGAGCTTCGTTCCCAGTTGTTGTTCCACTTGCTCTTGGACAAGCTCCGGAATCCACGCCACTTGTGCCTTGAGTGCTTCAACCTCGCGCGACTGGCTTTCCGAGCTGGTCTTTTTCTCCTTTCGCCCACCAGCGGTATAGTATGACGACCATTTTGTGGACAAGCCTTTGCCGGCCACACGACCAGCTGACGTCGGCTTACTGAGCTTATCCTTGTTTTTCATTACGTTCAACGCCCTATTTAAAGGGGTGTCGAAAGGGGAGCTCTGAGACGACCCCGCGCTACTGCTTTCAGTGTCCTACGGAAGGAACGTGAACCATTTATAAATATTGGGGATTAATTAGAATGCAACCATATGGAGCTAATTATGCGGGGGTGTATTCCTTACCAGAACAAGCTCGAGCGCCCTGATCTTCGGATCCATGGTAAGCTCCTTTGTTACCAGGTCCTCCTTGTACCGGGCCCTGAGAAAGTTCCTAGTCTGCTTGCCACGGTATTTCTCGAAGCGGGGCGGTAGGCCTTGCCCGGCACGCTCCGCGTCCTCCTTGTCCCATATAGGCTCCGCCACTCTGTAACCGTC
The DNA here is from genome assembly GCF_018294505.1 of Triticum aestivum. Classification (NCBI taxonomy): domain Eukaryota; kingdom Viridiplantae; phylum Streptophyta; class Magnoliopsida; order Poales; family Poaceae; genus Triticum; species Triticum aestivum. The sequence continues at coordinate 509,908,335 of NC_057798.1, read as the reverse complement.
GGGACCGAGTTGGTGGACCCCTAAGTTCAACTTCCGCATTTCTTTCCCCCACTGACTTGATTCGGAGGTTGCGCTGCTCTCTCACTTGATCTTGAACTCCTTGTACTCATCTTCTCTCATCAAAGGATATTTCGCCTTGATCATCCTTGTGAGGGCGGTACTGTTCACTTTATTCCCTGAGAGGCGTGTGTTTGCAAACTCAGCGGGGAACTTGTATTGTTCGTGCAGCTTCGTGAAGAGGAGGCTGTGCAAATTCCCATGGTCCTTATGCCTTAGGTTCTTGGTGTTGATCGAGACGGTGCTCCGGAGAATGCACCCGAGCTGAACCGAGTACCCCTTAACTACTTGTTTGGGCGCCTTCGGATTCCCGTCGGAGTCCACTTCAGTAAATTCCTCCCTGACGGTGCTGAGCACGTCCGGGCGCAGGTCCTTCCGTTGGCTCTTCGGTTGGCTGCCATTTGTGTGTGCGCCGCCATCATCAGTGGTGGCATCCTCGGCGGCGCCATCAGTGGTGTCATCCCTGACGCCACTAGGTGTTGTGTAGTCAGGATCAGTGTCTTCCGCGTCGTCCTCATAGCGGTGATGTTCTTTCTCCAATTCTTGGGACAGCTCCCAGAATTGCTTGCAGCCCGAACCGCTGGCCTCATCATTTTGGGCCATGTTTCGCTCTAAATAGGAAACAAGTTTGGTCAAAAAGTTAGTTATTGTCAAGGAACAAGATCATGGTCTCATCATTTAGGGTGTGTCGACACCGAGGCATCCTAAAAGCTAAGCTTTTATCATTTAGGGTTTGTCGACGCCAAGGCATCCTAAAAGCCTAAGCGTACATCATTTAGGTTCTCATCGACATCGAGGCACCCTAAAAGCCAAGGTTTCATCATTTAGGGTTTGTCGACGCCGAGGCACCCTAAATGCTAAGTCAAGTTTTCATCATTTAGGGTTTATCGATGCCGAGGCACCCTAGGTTGGGCCTAATCACTTGGCACTAATCACTTGGCTCTATTGCCACCTATGTTGGGTTTCTCATCTAGGGTTTACTGATGCTGAGGAGAATTCTAAGTTGGGCCTAATCAGTTGGCTCTATTGCCACCTATGGTTTAATGCAGCAAGAATAAAGGGGCAGTTGATCCTACTTAATTAAGTACTAAGATACCCCGTCCCATGCATTAGTAGCAAGTACCCCACATGTAAGATTTTTAGCAAAGTCATGCTAAAATTCACGGAAAATTTCAGCATGACCTTTGCTGAAAATAGGACATATGGAGTACCCGAATTTGCCGGAACGGAAGTTAATCGACATTCCTGCAAACTCAAGGGCCTCTCGGGGTACCTGCAAAATCATCACGACACGAAGGGCCTCTCAAGGGCCTCAAGCAGCAGCGGCGTCTCCCAGGACCCCATTTTTTGCTAAATTTCTTTGAGCAATAATCAAAGCAGAAAATTCAGCATATTTCTATACAACAGCACTGTAAATATGAAGAACAGTTCTACAGCAGCCCATTTATATACAATAGCATCTTTGGTCATACCAATTTCTGAAACAATTCAAATCTGAACTGTATCTCTGGTCATAGAAATTTCTGAAACAATTCAAATCTGAACTCTATCTTTGGTCATACAAATCTCTGAAATTATACAAATCTGAATTATATATTTTGTCATACAAATTTATGGAACCAATCATATCTGAACTGTATCTTTGGTCATACAAATCTCTAAAACTATACAAATCTGTGGTCATACAAATTTACGGAACTAATCAAATCTGAACTGTATCTTGCGTAGGCACCACTACTGCAAGTGCCATACTACTGCAAGTTCCATACTACTGCAAGTGCTATACTACTGCAGGAAAGGAGGATCATCATACACATATATATGTATAGCAATTGACAGGAGCTTCATCATTTTTAGTAACAACAATACATATATAGCAATTGGAAGCAAACAGATGTACACATAATATAAAAATGTAGTGCTGAAAGTTTAATGCTTACAAAGACTTGCTGAAATAGTGAAAAATATGGAGTCACCAAGGTGGCTAAGAAACTCCCAAAGTCCACTAGCAAATCCAAGATCTAATCCTGTTACACACATCATAACAATTTAGGATAATTAGGATAAGGATAGTAGGAAATGAAAAAGAAAGAGCTCAAAAAACAATCACAACAAAAAAATAATAAAAACCTAGTCCTAGAAGAAAATAAATCCTAAAAGAAAAGAAATCCTAAAATCTGGAGCAAGTCCTAGGAGTAGTAGTCCAACTAGATGGCCACCACCACTACTCCTATCACTAGAGTAAACAACAGTTGTGTGTTCAACATCTTTACTAACAGTAAATTGGCAGTACTCCATTATCTACTCCTGCAACTTCAACTACAATAACATCCTACAACTACTACTATGCATCATCTTCCTACAACTACTCATCTTCAGCAGCAACGACATAAAATTCCTGTTTAGTTAAATTCATGTTAAACATCATTTGGACCAGAGCCCTTGACTGCTGTGCAAGGGGGATGAGATGAGGATATATTTGCTTGACTTGACTTGGCGAAACTCACATGCAGGCAGCTCTCCCTTGGTTACTTCCATATTGCTTCAAGATAAGCAAGATTTTCGGCTCACAACAAGGGGTCCTAGATGTATGGCTGGGCGGACTAGTCCAAATGGTAGCTACATGTATGGCAATTATGAATTTCTTGACCGGTTTTGATAGCAACATGTAGGACCAGGCAAAATAATTTTCCTAGACTTGTCTTAACAACATGTGATTTGCATGCATCTATCTATAATGGCCATTACTTATATCTCTATCTGAGAAACCTTAGGAACCCTATGGTTAATTGAAGATAAGCATGGCAGGAATTGAAGGTATGGCAAGAATAATTGTCGCCAACAGACAGCAACGGGTGGGTCGCAGTGGAACGAACCTCATGAGAATAAACACAAGAACCTGGTGGGCGGCTGAGAAGAGAACTGACCCGATGTCGCAGGAAGAAGGCGCAGACGCCGTAGACGGTGGAGGCGTCGGTGTTGTAGAGGCGCCGGAGACCTTGCCCTGCGAGACAGAGAAGGGGCCGTCAGGTGCGCAGGCGGGGGGCAAGGGGAGGAGGAGGAGGGGCAAGGGAAGGAGGAGGGTCGGGGGGCGTACGGTGCTGCGTCGCTGCTCGGTACCGACGGC